>NC_088241.1:54317922-54437922 GCF_036934945.1 Oncorhynchus masou masou | reverse complement strand
GAGAGGTGACAGAGCAGCTGTACTCTGAGATGAAGCCTGGTGTGGATGGAGCCAACTACATTGTCAAACACATGCATGACAAGAATGACTACAACGAGGTAAGAGAGGAGGGGGGAGATGGAGAGAAAGAGGGGGAGGGGCAGGGGGGAAGGAGGGAGGAACAGAACATTAGATATAATACAATACTTTATCCTATTCATGTTAAACTCCCCAGTGGGACTTGGGTCTGTAACAAAGGCTTCAGTCACTAGTGTGTTAGTGTGTCATTACGGCTCAACAAAGGTGATCATGACATACATGAATGCAATGCTTGCTGACCCCCCTCCTCTCGTCTTCTCTCTGCTCCCCCCGTAGGAGAAGGATAACTGGAGTGGTATAGCTCGTACGGTCGACCGTCTGTGTCTGTTCCTGGTCACCCCAGTCATGACAGCAGGCACCATCGTCATCTTCCTCATGGGTATCTACAACCACCCGCCGCCCCTGCCCTTCGAGGGAGACCCCTACAACTACCTGGAGGAGAACAAGCGCTACGTCTGATACACACCAACGCTTACACACGTTCGCACACATGTGAAGTGTGGTTCTGCTGTTTGTTCACCTTCACCTTCACTAACACATCCGCAACCGCCCAAATATAAAATATGAGGCCTGCCCCCAACCCTAACCCACAAATATAGAAAATGCACTGTGGACCTACAGTCAGATGGCAGAACTATTTTTGGACAGGCCTTTTTATATAGGCCTATGTTTCTGCTTATCATTTCCAACATTTTGGTAGGTTATTTGTTAGTCAACTTGTTTGTAATTAGATAGGCCTAAATGTAGCTCCTCTACTGTCATTACTAGTTGACCTAGAAGACTAAGTAATCCCTTAACCAAAATGTAATTAATCCATAGAATTAATGTTTCAGTCTACTTGACATCGGTAAAGTTTGTTTTCTCGTTCATCTCTGCTTCTTTTGCAGCAAAGACATGTAGGGCCCGTGAGAAAATTCTATAACAACACAAAAAACGGGAAAGATTTTTGCGAAATTTCCAAATGACATCAGTTTGACCGGTTTTTAGAAATATAAAAGCTATTAAAAAGACCCAACATGTTTTTGATAAGATTTCAGTTCGGCTTGGATGCATATTTTATGTGATTGAAATGCTATCAGCTTTTATGATGCTGATAAAGATAGCACCGCTACCTTCACAGACGTTCCCTAACCGTGCATTCATTCTCTCAAGATCCTGAAAGAAATACAGTGCATTCAGAAAGTATTCTGACCCCTTCACTTTTTCCACATTTTGTTACATTACAGCCTTATTCTAAAATTGCTTAAATTGTTTTTTCCCTCATCAATCTACACACACAATACTCCATAATGACAAAGCAAAAACAGAAAAAAATTATTATGAAAGATGACATTTACATAAGTATACAGACCCTTTACTCAGTACTTTGTTGAAGCACCTTTGGCAGCGATTACAGCCATGAGTCTTCTTGGGTATGACGGTACAAGCTTGTCACACCTGTATTTGGAGAGTTTCTCCCATTATTCTCTGCAGATCCTCTCAAGCTCTGTCAGGTTGGATGGGGCGCGTTGCTGGACAGCTACTTTACGGTCTCTCCAGAGGGTCAGGTCCGGGCTCGGATAAGCCACTCAAAGACATTCAGAGACTTGTCCCAAAGCCACTCCTGCATTGCCATGGCTATGTGCTTAGGGTCGTGGTCCTGTTGGAAGGTGAACCTTCACCCCAGTCTGAGATCCTGAGAGCTCTGGAGCAGGTTTTCATCAAGGATCTGTCTGTACTTTGCTCCGTACATCTTTGCCTCGATCCTGACTAGTCTCCCAAACCCTGCCCCTGAAAAACATCCCCACAGCATGATAATGCCACCGCCATGCTTCACACACCGTAGGGGTGGTGCCAAGTTTCCTACAGATGTGACGCTTGGCATTCAGGCCAAAGATTTCAATCTTGGTTTCATCAGACCAGAGAATCTTGTTTCTCATGGTCTGAGAGTCCTTTAGGTGCCTTTTGGCAAACTTTTTGGCCTTTTACTGAGGTGTGGCTTCCGTCTGGCCACTCTGTGATAAAGTCCTGATTGGTGGAGTACTGCAGAGATGTTTGTCCTTTTGTAAGTTTCTCCCATCTCCACAGAGGAACTCTGGAGCTTTGTCAGAGTGACCATCGGGTTCTTGGTAACCTACCTGACCAAGGCCCTTCTCCCCCTATTGCTCAGTTTGGCTGGGTGACCAGCTCTAGGAAGAGTCTTGGTGTTTCATAGCTTCTTCCATTTAAGAATGATGGAGGCCACTGTGGTCTTTGGGACTTTCAATATTGCAGACATGTTTGGTACCCTTCCCCAGATCTGTGCCTCGACACAATCCTGTCTCAGAGCTCTACGGACAATTCTTTCAAATTCCTCATGGCTTGGTTTTTACTCTGACATGCATTGTCAACTGTGGGACCTTATATTGATGTGTGTGCCTTTCCAAATCATGTCCAATCAATTGAATTTGCCATAGGTGGACTCAAATCGAGTCTCATAGCAAAGGGTCAGAATATTATATAAATAAGGTATGTTTTTTAGTTAGCGAACATTTCCCCAAAAATATTTTCACTTAATTATTATTATTATTATTATTATGTGTAGATTGTTGACAGAAAATAATTATTTTATCAATTTTAGAATAAGGCTTTAACGTAACAAAATGTGGAAAAAATCTAAAGTCTGAATACTTTCCGAATGCACTGTAAATACCATTTTTCTAATTCTGTTCCTGAGTCAAAATGTTGTGTATCATTTTACTGCATGGAATTCTTTATTCTGCAGGAGTTAATATTATATTAGGCTAAGTGGGAGGTTATAGACCTACAGTCAGTGTCCAGATTTCAGTCAGGCTACTATTCCATTGAACCCATCTAAACAGTACAGTTCCTTGACGTGCCATTTTGAAGTCCCCGTTCTGTGACTGTTGAATGTGTATAGCGCCTCACAATCATCACAATAACATAGTTACCACTGCTATCATCTTCTTTTACCACTTCACCTAATATTTCCCAAACATTAGACTACTGTTCTGGCCCTCCTTCTATTTATTTTCAACTCTCTATTTCGCAGCTTTTCTCTTATTCAATTAACTCTGACATTTTCCTTTTTGCCTCAGTGGATTGACGTTAACTTTTTAGAAGAAGTTCGCAATTGGCGTGTTGGACAATTTGGAGCGCTACAGTTGGGCCTTAATTTTTAGGCTTCAAATCAAATTTTATTTGTCACATGCACCAAATACAACAGGTATTACCTTACTGTGAAATGCTTATACAAGCCCTTATCCAACAATGCAGTTCAAGAAATAGAGTTAAGAAACTATTTACTAAGTAAACTAAAGTAAAAAAATAAATAAAAAAGTAACTCTACAAAATTACATGACAATAAGGAGGCTCTATACAGGGGATGCTACACACTAACAGCAGATACAAATTCTGAAATAGAAAACAATGTGGCATATAGATATGAATGTTAATACATTGTTTCCTCTTTATTCAACCCGCCATCCACACAATATTTCATGACCCTAATCCCGCCCGATCCGCGTATATATATATACAGGTTGAGTCAACCGCGCATCACGCACGCTAACACGCAAACACTCACACACACACACACACACACACACTCACACTCACACTCACACTCACACACACTCACACACACACACGCACACACACACAAGACACTTAAAGGCTTAAAGGCCATGCTACAGCCAATCAAAAACATTTGTTGTCTTTCCTATAAGGCTAAGTCACTCTGGGTTGACGGCCTGCTTTCAATGTGTAATCTTTAACTGCCTAGGTGCCTAGACTTTTTTTTTACTTAAAACTTCCCCTGGGTAGTGTCTTGGCAATTTGGATTAACTTGACTGTTTATGACTAATATATGTGTGCGTTTTTAATAAATATTTACAAGAGGTGTGTTTAAAAAAGCAATTTGCCTATTGTATCTGTGTTCGGTGTGGTATTATCATGTGAAGAGGTTGTAAAAAGATGGGTGAAAGACGGGTCTCACAGATGGCGCCGATAGATATGGCAGCTCTGCTTCTAGCTCCTAAGCAACTTTGAGGTATTTCGTTTTTTGTGTGTTATTTCTTACATTATTAGCCAATAATTGTTTTATGTTATTACATACAGACAGATATTACTTTGGGATATCAGAGTGGCAGTAACTTACCAGCATTACGACAAGGAATACGACTTTCCCAAATTGGATCCTTTGTTCGTACCCCCAGAGCAATTGAACTCATTCCAGAGGCAGCTCCTAAATACCACCGGTGGAGAAGAGGTATTCAGAGTGGACTTCTAGTCCGACTCAGGAGGCATGCACACCATCCACCGCTTCCGAGTATATTACTTGTTAATGTTCAGTCTCTGGATAATAAAGTAGACGAGGTCAGGACGAGGATCTCCTTCCAGAAAGACATCGGGGATTGTAACATTCTCTGTTTCACGGAAACATACTGTCCCCGTCCATACAGCCATCTGGGTTTTCGGTACATCATGCAGACAGGAATAAAGAACTCCCCGGGAAGAAGAAGAAAGGCGGGGGTGTATGTTTCATTATTAACCCCTCATGGTGTGATTGTGATAACACAGAAATTCAAGTCCTTTTGTTCACCTGACCTAGAATACCTCACAATCAAATGCCGACCATATTACCTCCCAAGAGAATTCTCTTTGGTTATAGACACAGCCGTGTATATTCCCCCTCAAGCCGATGCCATGACAACCCTGAAGGAACTACACTGGACTTTGTGCAAACTAGAAATCACATATCCTGAGGACACATTTATTATAGCTCGGCATTTTAACAAAGCAAATTTGAGGAAAATGTTACCAAAGTTCTATCAACACATTGACTGTAATACTCACGCTGGTAAAACATTGGTCCACTGCTACTCAACTTTTCAAAATACCTACAAGGCCCTCCCCCACCCTCCCTTAGGCAAATCTGATTAGAACTCCATTTTGCTCCTCTTTTCCTATAGGCAGAAACTCAAACAGGAAGTACCCATGCTAAGGTCTATTCAATGCTGGTCTGACCAATTGGAGTCCATGCTTCAAGATTTTGATCACGCGGACTGGGATATGTTCCGGGTAGCCTCTGATAATAACATTGACGAATACACGGATACGGTGACTGAGTTCATCAGGAAGTGTATAGGAGATGTTGTATCCACTGTGACTATTCATCTTACCCAAACCAGAAACTGTGGATAGATGGCAGCATCCGCGCAAAACTGAAAACGCGAACCACCGCATTTAACCATGGCAAGGAGATTGGCCAAATACCAACGAATATTCCCTTCGTAAGGCAATCAAACAGTTAAAACGTTAGTACAAAGACAATGTGCAGTCGCAATTGAACGCCTCAACACACGAGTCGTATGTGGCAGGGTCTACAGCCACACGGACAAGCTAAACACAGCTTCCGGACAAGCTAAACACCTTCTTTCTCCCGCTTTAGGGATAACACAGTGCCTGCCACCAGTGCAGCCCTCTCGCAAGAACTGTGGGCTCTCCTCCATGATTGACGTAAGACATTTAAGAGTGCTAACCCTCGCAAGGCTGCCAGCCCAAAGGACATCCCTAGCTGATTCCTCGGCATGTGCAGACCAGCTGGCTGGGGTGTTTACAGACATATTCAATCTCTCCCTTTCCCAGTCTGCTGTCCCCACTTTCTTCAACATGTCCACCATTGTTCCCGTATAAAGCAAAGGTAAGTGAACTAAATGACTATCACCCCTGAGCACTCACTTCTGTCATCATGAAGTGCTTTGAAACGCTAGTTAAGGATCATATCAACTCTACTCTACCTGACACCCTAGACCCATTTAAATTTGCTTACCGCCCCAAAAGATGCACAGACGATGCAATCATCGCATTGCACACGGCCCTATCCCATCTGGATAAGATGAATACCTATGTAAGAATGCTGGTCATTGACTATAGCTAAACATTCAACACCATAGTACCCTCCACGATCATTCAGCTTGGTGCCCTGGGTCTGAACCCCGCCATGTGCAACTGGGTCCTGGACTTTGACTGGCCGCCCCCAGGTGGTGAAGGTAGGAAACAACACCTCCACTTCTCTGATCCTCAACACAGGGGCTCCACAAGAGTGCGTGCCCAGCCCCCTCCTGTACTCCCTGTTCACCCATGACTGCGTGGCCATGCAAGCCTCCAACTCAATCATCAAGTTTGTAGACGACACAACAGTTGTAGGCCTGATTACCAACAATGACGAGACAGTCTACAGGGAGGAGATGAAGGCCCTGGGAGAGTTTTGCCAGGAAGATAATCTCACTCAACGTCAACAAAACAAAAAAGCTGATCGTGGACTTCAGGAAACAGCAGAGGGAGCACGCCCCTATCCACATCAACGGGACCGCAGTGGAGAAGGTGGAATGCTTCAAGTTCTTCAGTGTACACATCGCTGACGATCTGAAATGGTCCACCCAACCGCAGGAGGCTGAAGAAATTTGGATTGACCCCTAAAACCCTCACAAACTTTTACAGATGTACAATTGAGAGCATCATGTCAGGCTGTATCACCACCTGGTACGGCAACTGCTCCGCCCACAACCTCAAGGCTCTCCAGAGGGTAGTGAGGTCTGCACAATGCATCATCGGGGGCAAACTACCTGCCCTCCAAGACACCTACACCACCTGATGTCACAGGAAGGCCAAAAAGATCATCAAGGGCATCAACCACCCGAGCAACGGCCGGTTCACCCCGCTATCATCCAGAAGACAAGGTCAGTACAGGTGAATCAAAGCTTGGACCGAGAGACTGAAAAACAGCTTCCATCTCAAGGCCATCAGACTGTTAAACAGCCATCACTAACATTGAGTGGCTGCTGCCAGCACACTGACTCAACTCCAGCCACTTTAATAATTAAAAATTGGATGTAATAAATGTATTACTAGTCACTTTAAACAATGCCACTTCATATAATGTTTACATACCCTACATTACTCATCTCAAATGTATATACTGTACTCTATACCATCTACTGTATCTTGCCTATGCCGTTCGTCCATCGCTCATCCATATATTTATATGTACATATTCTTATTCATTCCTGTACACTTGTGTATATAAGGTAGTTGTTGTGAAATTGTTAGATTGCTTGTTAGATATAACTGCATGGTCGGAACTAGAAGCATAAGCATTTTGCTACACTCGCATTAACATCTGCTAACCATGTGTGTGTGACCAATAACATTTGATTTGATTTGATTTTGGTTCAAGTCTGGGCGGAGATGACAGAAAAAAAGTGAAATAGGCAATCTTGTGCATTTCATAGTAATACCCTTCTGGATGTACTAGTCTCCGCAAAGCACATGTCAGTGGCGGTCGGTGCCGTTTAAGATGAGCCGTTTTATTATGAGCATGGCCTTCTTTCTATCACAGCATATTGGATGAATGTCATTCATATTTCATTCACCCAGCTCAATGTAACATTGATAGGTTTAGGCTACTACATGATACTAGAATTTTCCCTATACCCGTCATAAATGACTGAATGTTTACAACGTAGGTGCACGGGTAGAGAGACATTTGAGTAGTCAAGGTGACAGACAGTGACACATTCAATAAATACACCCTTGATCACACACAAGCACAGTTCACTTGCAAAGCAGCCACATAAAAACAGCATGATCCCTTTGATTGTTGGATAATTCCTTCTCATATCTACGCGCCCTCCTTCTCTCACCTTTTCCCTTCGCTAGTGGACTTCAGTGTACAACACATCTGCTGTCAGTGACCAGGTAAAATAACCTTTCCAAGCCAAACTTTATTATCATATAACAGCTAACTGCTACACACAGCCTACATCATTGTCACCATATTAGCTAACGTCAAGGCAAAATAGCTACTAGAACCGATGCGTTAGTAAACATGCTACAATCATGCAGTACAGTGTACTGTCAGCAAGCAGTTTAGTAGTTACACCAGTGGGCCCAGTGGCCAGATAGGTCTGGTCTGGCCGGCCAGATAGGTCGGTCCTTTCCTGTTTCAGCATGACAATGCCCCTGTGCACATACAGTCTATACAGAAATGGTTTGCCGAGATGGGTTTGGAGGAACTTGACTTGCCTGCACAGAGACAGACTGGTATTGTCCGGCTGACTGGCCGGCCAGATAGCTAAGTCTGGACCCAGCTGTCTGGCCGGATCTACCTATCTGGCCTGTCAGACCTACCTGGCCGACCAGACCAGGTAGGTGCGGCCGGCTGGTCAGATAAGTAGGTCCGGCCGGCCAGATAGGTAGGCCCAGCCTGCCAGATAGGTAGGTCTGGCCAGATGGCTTGGTCCGGTCGGCCAGATAGGTAGGTGCGGCCAACCCATCTGGCATGCCAAACCAAGCTATCTGGCCAGCTGGCCAACCGGACCTAGCTATCTAGCCAGATAGGTAGATCCAGCCGGCCTGGCCAGATAGGTAGTGAGAAAAGGTCTTGTTCAGATAGGTCTTGTCCGGTTCAGGCGGCCAGATAGGTCTTGTCCGGCTGACCAGATTGGTCTTGTCCGGCTGGACAGACAGGTAGTTCCGGCCTAGCTATGTGGCAGGCCGGACCTAGCTATCTGGCAGGCCAGCCAGACCTGCCTATCTGGCCAGCCGGCCGACGCGACCAGCTAGGTGCGGCCAGCCCGCCCTCCAGGTTTGTTTTTATATTTCAACCTGCATGTTCTGATCCATGTTCTATTTTTGTACCTGGCTACACAGACGCTCATTGACTAGCACAAGCAGTTTGGATGAAATTATTTGAATAGCATGTATGCGTACATTTATTTTGCAACGCTCGTGGGCTCAAGTGGGCAGTGTGATCAGCATGTTACCCTGATGGCTGGGCCGGCTGTGGGGCCTAATCATATAATTATATTTAATTCAATAGCGTCTGTGTGGGCCTAGTCATAAAGATTTCTCATTTTAACTTTAAAAATGTATGACCTTTTTTTGTGGCATATACACTACCAGTCATGATGTTTTCATCTGATTTTCAAACAATCACTTCAATGGGCTCCTTTAGTAGGCTACCTGGGCACGTTCATCCACTTGCAACATATTTCCAGCCTTCAAACAGTATGAATGGAAAGAGATACCTGTTACACAAAACACCAACAACTGTAAAGACATTTGGTGATTGTCATTAGACCAGAATGAATGCCTCCCCTGCTGTCTGCGCTCCTCTGTCACTCATCTCTGCCTTGGCAAAATGTAAGTGTTCCCCTCAAACCGCATTGCATTTTGGAGCATATAGGGTCTTATTCTGGTGACATGATCATCAATGCTTGGCTGCTTTTTGTCTGTGGGAATAGCAATCTCATCACGTAGGCCGTATGTGTGCTCTAGCCAACAGCATGTAGATAGATACCTGTGCGCTGTTGGCTAGAGCACCAATACCAGAGTGTACCAGACTGGGCACACTCGCCATATAACACACATCAAGAGTAAAAAATGTGATAGAAATCCATTTAACTTTTAACCCATTTAACCACAAAAGGTATTTTTATGCGTACTACATTATCATGTACAGCGTTTTATCTGCATCAAGTCAATTTGATGGAAACATCTCTGGTGGGAAAATGCGCATATAGTTTTTATGCGTATTTATGAATATCCAGCATGAAAATCTGTCGCCAATTGGATGGAAACCGAGCTTGTGCTTTCTTGTCTCGGCTTTAGGCCTATATATCATGGTGGCAAGGCATATGAACTAACATTATAGAGCAAATAACGCAACCATTACATTACAGGTTGTAATACGCCTTTTTTATGGCTTGGCTTCCCTAGTGATTTTACCCACAAAAAGTAATTTTGGGGGGGAAGCCTGGCTTCCCTTAGCGTTCATGAATACACGCCACTGCAGCAAAGACATGTATTACAGCATATTGGTTAATAAGGACATTCCTGCTATGGAAGAGTGGGCTTGTAGAGTGAAATAAATGTATTTTATTATTAATATCACCAATAAAATAAAACCGCTAACAGATGCATGTGAAAAAAATGGGAACCGTTCCTAGTAAGAAATATTGTGTAGACATACTGTAAGATTCATTAGTCTCCAAGCAACCTATACATATGATACATTTGATGACTGTGTATTTCTTTTTTCAAATTATTTTATTTCCTTTTGTTGCGTAATTGTATAGTTTCTGGTTTATAGTATACTGGTTTGTGGACTGCACATAGCACAGACACATAGTATTGACATTTATTCCGCAGTGGTTGGGAATGGGTAGGGGAGCTGGACAATCATAATGACGATGTTGATAATGATTTTTCCACTACCTCTATGATGAATTACTGAACTATAAACCTATGCTTGAAAACAAATACAAATATAAGTAAAATAAATAGGTATTTTAATAGCCTTCATTTTAACTAATCTATATTAAAAGCTTGTGTTTTACTTTCTAGATGTATTTATCATCTGTGGATTTTTGCAGGATGTTTTTACAGGATTTTATTATATTGGAGTGAAAAGATGTCGTCTTCTAAATAACTAAAATGTGATGTGTATAATATACCCTAGATGACAGATAAGAGGCGCTGTTGTGAAGCCTTTTTTATACTCCTACACCATTGTAAAGCTATAGAGAAATGTTATATTACAGACACCTTAATGCATAGTATTAAATTATAGTACGTGAACTGAACATAAAAATATATTAAAACATTTTCCTAAAGTATACTTTTTTGAGAATACTAACAATGACAGTTAAATATCATGTAATTTTGTCCTTGAAACAATCAATTGACCACTGCACCAGCCTACAGAGGTGAAGGTGAATGCAGTCTTCTCCTGATCTCTTGGGTCCATAGCAACCTGCCAGTAACCAGTAACCACTGGTGTTGTCTTGAGTCTAATCTAATACCATTTGTCCTGCTTGAGACTGGTCAGTGAAACCTGAATTCTGGGAGGGGGCTTGCATCCTTATGGGCCATGTGTACTAAATTTGGCATTAGAGTAGGATGAAGGTTCTGCTAGACAATAATCTGAGGTCAGTTTTGTATCTCCTTCATGGTTTAGATTAGACTTTAGGTAAGGAAACCAGTGCTGACCCTAGATCTGTGTCTAAAGGGAACTCCTACCCAAAGATGTCGCTGGTCAAAGACAATTGAACATCACCCTCTAGTGGCCCCATCTTTCTCATCATGATAGTACCACACACAAAAAATGGATTTGCCTTTAGTATCTGATTTCAAACACACCACAGGATTTGCCTACAGTATCTGTATTCAAACACACAAGTGTGTCAGTTGTAAATATGTATTAAAAACACAAACGTATAGATGTCAATGTCAGAAATCAGTAGTTACTCTAAATTATCAATAGACTGAACATCAAACATATCAAAGCCAGACCATCCACCCAGAGTGACTGATCTTCATAGGAAAAACAAGTGTTTTTGATTGGCTGTAACATGACCTTTATACAGTAGGATTAGGTGTGTATGTGTGTATCCTTACAATTGTAAGTTGAATCAGTGTGGTGGAGACTGCATTATTCTAATTATTGTGAAAACGTTTGTGACGTTCGGAAAAGGAGCATGTTATACTGAGTGAGTGCACAGTCTGAATGGTCCCATTCACTTCATAGCCAGGGAACTTAGCACAGCTATTTACTATCCAGTATAAGTAAATACAGCTTGAGTTTCCTGGAATAGGTGGTGCTGTGAGTAGGGGAGTGAGTAAGAGGGAGGAATTAGGTACAGTAGTCTTTCTTCAGCTCAGAGTGGTTGGGCCAGGCTGAGTCCTGTCCGAATTTAGTGCGTAAAAACACCACATTGAATACGACAGTAAAGTTCGCAAAAACACTACAGTGAACACTTGTATTTATTCCATAGTATACTATAGTATTTTTTCATCTGGGTGTTTACCAAGTAAAAGAATGTTGCCCATCCAGTGTGTCGAGTCATGCTAGGAGTCATTTCAAACCTTTGGACAATAACTGATAGCTTGGTTGCTACCTTCAGTTCAGCTGCATTCCACTCCTTGTACCTTGTACTCATATGGTACATGACACAGAGTCTAAGATAAAGGGGGTGGGGAAAAGTCCAAATTAAACATAATAAAAGTACATTTGAATACTAAGTGGCAGTGTTTTTACAACTAATGCCGGTTTGCCTGAGGCTGATGCCATGCAGGTGTTTGTACACAAGCATATACACACACTCTTGTTCAAATAAAAACATACAAGAACACACACATACATGTAATAGTGCCAGACATGCACACAAACATATACAGTAGGCATTTCTGTTATGATTTCAGTTGTCCATGATGTCCTTTGTTTTAAATGTATTATTATATATATTTTTTAATTGTATTGTTGTTTGCTGTTTTCTTCTGTCTTTTCCTTTTTTTCTTTAGTTCATTCTCTTGGTTGTTGGTGCATTGGGGGGTTCTTGGGGGATTGGAATTACAGTTCCCCCCACAGTTCCAGTTGGGGAACTGTGGGGGGATCTTGGGGGTTCGGGTTTCACAAAATTTTGGTCATGAAAAGGAAACTATGACATGTATTTTATATCACTATCATGCACACGCACCCTCACACAATGATGGCTCTGTTGCGGAAAGACTGATACATGTTTGATTGTGTCTTGATGCTGTATTGTTTATCCTTCATGTTCTAATACTTTAATGTTACCCCTTCCTTGTGTTTTTCATAATAAATAATAAAAAATAAAAAATAAATATATATATAGTTTGCTAACAAGAGTGGAGTGGTTGAAAAACTAGTTTTATTGACTCCAACCTAAGTGTATGTAAACTTCCGACTTCAACCGTACATAGCCTACAAGGCACTGATGCAGACCTTTGGAACATCTACATTTTAAAAAGTGTAATGAATCCATTTAATATAGGCTGCACCATGACAAATCAATGATTTATTTTGAACAGGAAAGAAACATGATATGAAGAAATTGTAGTCTATTTCAGAAGAACAGAATAGCATACTCTGAGTTGTCCTTATGTTAGGCCCTGATAGGGCTATGCCATATGGCTATGGGCTACAGTAGTTCATTTAGTAGGTCCGGCCGGCCAGATTGGTTTTCATCAAGGATCGCTCCGTTCATCTTTCCCTCGATCCTGACTAGTCTCCCAGTCCCTGCCACCACAATGCTTCGTCGTAGGGATGGCGCCAGTTTTCCGTCAGACCTGACTCTTGGCATTCATGCCAAAGAGTTCAATCTTGGTTTCATCAGACCAGAGAATCTTGTTTCTCATGGTCTGAGAGTCCTTTAGGTGCCTTTTGGCAAACTTTAAGCAGGCGGTCATGTGCCTTTTACTGAGGAGTGGATTCTGTCTGGCCACTACCATAAAGGCTTGATTAGTAGAGTGTTGCAGAGATGGCTGTTCTTCTGGAAGGTTCTCTCATCTCCACAGAGGCACTCTGGAGATCTATCAGAGTGACCATTGGGTTCTTGGTCACCTCCTTGACCAAGGCCCTTCTCCCCCGATTGCTCAGTTTGGCCGGGCGGCCAGCTCTAGGAAGAGTCTTGGTGGTTCCAAACTTCTTCCATTTAAGAATGATGGAGGCCACTGTGTTCTTGGGGACCTTCAATGCTGCAGACATTTTTTTATACCCTTCCCCAGATCTGTGCCTTGACACAATCCTGTCTCGGAGCTCTACAGACAATTCCTTTGATCTCATGGATTGGTTTTGGCTCTGACATGCACTGTCAACTCTGGGACCTTATATAGACAGGTGTGGGTTTCCAAATCATGTCCAATCAATTGAATTTACCTCAGGTGGACTCCAATCAAGTTGTAGAAACATCTCAAGGATGATCAATGGAAGCATGCACCTGAGCTCAATTGAGTCTCATAGCAAAGAGTCTGAATACTGAATGAATGAATGACAGGAATTATGGACATGAATGGATTACATTTTATTTTCGTGTCAAATCGTCAGTTGGCAACCCATCCCTTATGGGATTAATTGACACAAACAAACATTACAATAATTCACTGAGATAATTCAGTGATAATCAATGGTCATCGCATAAAGAGTGAAAAAAATGTAAGATAGAAATCAATACATAATAGTAAATAAGGTTATCCAAACAATAATTATATCCCTAGAGCAGTAATAAATATATTGTACATACATACATATACATACCTACATACTTACACACTGTATATAGACACATACATACATACATACATACATACATACATACATACATACATACATACATACATACATACATACATACTTACACACTGTATATAGACACATACATACATACATACTTACACACTGTATATAGACACATACATACATACATATACACTGTATATCGACACATACATGCATACATACTTACACACTGTATATAGACACATACATACATACATACATACATACATACATACATACATACATACATACATACATACATAACAAATACAGAAAAATGAAACAGAAGGCATTTGAATGCCATCATGCACGAAGAGAAGATTCATGTGGGAGACAAGCCTATACAATATCCCTGATCTTACCTGTTTTAATATGTAGAGACAATATCCCTGATCTTACCTGTTTTAAGGTGTGCCGGAAATATGGTCACCATAACAGCCCTACTCCAGCCTCTGACCTTCTCTCTCTCTCTCTCTCTCTCTCTCTCTCTCAATTCAATTCAATTCAATTCAAGGGGCTTTATTGGCATGGGAAACATATGTTAACATTGCCAAAGCAAGTAAGGTATATAATATATAAAGTGAAATAAACAATAAAAATTAACAGTAGACATCACACATACAGAAGTTTCAAAACAATAAAGACATTACAAATGTCATATTATATATATATACAGTGTTTTTACAATGTGCAAATGGTAATAAGCATAGATATGTGTTGTATTTACAATGGTGCGTGTTCTTCACTGGTTGCCCTTTTCTCGTGGCAACAGGTCACAAATCTTGCTGCTCTGATGGCACACTGTGGAATTTCACCCAGTAGATATGGGAGTTTTTCAAAATTGGATTTGTTTTCGAATTCTTTGTGGATCTGTGTAATCTGAGGGAAATATGTCTCTCTAATATGGTCATACATTGGGCAGGAGGTTAGGAAGTGCAGCTCAGTTTCCACCTCATTTTGTGGGCAGTGAGCACATAGCCTGTCTTCCCTTGAGAGCCATGTCTGCCTACGGCGGCCTTTCTCAATAGCAAGGCTATGCTCGCTGAGTCTGTACATAGTCAAAGCTTTCCTTAATTTTGGGTCAGTCACAGTGGTCAGGTATTCTGCCGCTGTGTACTCTCTGTGTAGGGCCAAATAGCATTCTAGTTTGCTCTGTTTTTTTGTTAATTCTTTCCAATGTGTCAAGTAATTATCTTTTTGTTTTCTCATGATTTGGTTGGGTCTAATTGTGCTGCTGTCATGGGGCTCTGTAGGGTGTGTTTGTGAACAGAGCCCCAGGACCAGCTTGCTTAGCGGACTCTTCTCCAGGTTCATCTCTCTGTAGGTGATGGCTTTGTTGTGGAAGGTTTGGGAATCGCTTCCTTTTAGGTGGTTATAGAATTTAACTGCTCTTTTCTGGATTTTGATAATTAGTGGGTATCGGCCTAATTCTGCTCTGCATGCATTATTTGGTGTTCTACGTTGTACACTGAGGATATTTTTGCAGAATTCTGCGTGCTCATCTCTCTCATCAAGATGTGATGGTACAGTAGATAAACTCGGTATCACAGTGTATTATCAATTAGATTTCCTCATCTCCTGCGTCCTCTCAACACCAAATCTGATGGAAGAAGTTGGTGAATGACATATGCTGCCCAAAGAGCAAAAGGTTATAAGCCAAGTAAATTAGTGTAACCGCTTCCTGTAGAACACTGAGACACTTCCTCCCCAGTCATTCTCCATTTTCTGTCACTGCATCACCCTGCGCTACTTGTTGTCCTTCTGTCTTCCTCTCCTCCCCTCGTTCATTCAGGGGCTTGTTGAGATGATTAACTACACAAGAGGGATTGTTAGTCAGTTACATGAACATGGTCTACTATATCACCCAAACAGATCTTAATGTTTCACTATACATAAATCGGTCTGCCATTTCCTGGTTTCTACAACTCTAATAGATCACCCAAACCGCTATGAAATATATCTTTCATAACCCAAAATATTTTTGTTTAAGCTGTTTGAAGCGGGTGTACAAAACTGAAAGTTAAAGAAGCAAAAACAAAACTTAAGAATGGGAAGCATATAAATAGCACACATAGAACATATATACTTGTTCTTAGACTTGCTTTCAAGTAGAATGATACATCTATAACTCACATTACTATGTGAATTTGGTCGGGTCGCCCAAAAAGTTACACATTGCCACTTTAAACTATCACTTGATGCAAATACACATAATAGTCAATCCTACTGTACCTGAAATGCCCTCTTCTTATAAAGTATCTTCCCGGCCTGTAAAATACCATCAAATTCAACAATCAATGTCATCTCCTTGACTAGTACAAACACAACATTATGGTGTTAAATGGTTCAGTAGAGGCTGTTTATGATGCCCATCTTACCTCTTTTTTTAAGATACATGTATACCCCTGCTGCTGTTGCTACTGCTGCTATAGTGACTACAAACACTACAGCAACGATGGTGCCTGAGACAGTGACAAGAGAGAGAATGTCTATCACTTTATTACCAATGATACTGTCAGTGCCAATGTATACCGATGACAACCATAAGCATGAGTATTTAGGGCTAGATTCAATCCGATCGCCCCTTTTTGGCTATGCACCTTTTAACAGCAATGTTCCTGCGTTCGCAGAGACCACATTCACAGTAAATGCTGCACATGTCGGCTCAATCGAAAATTACCTTTAAATGCCAATCAAACTGTAACGCAAATCTTCTGTGGTCTGGTTAGAATCTAGCCCGTAGATAAATCAAGATGATATCAGGGCAGAACTGTAAGCAGATATCTGGTCTAAATGAATCTTATGTTTACAGTATATTACCAGCAGATAGTTTATCCGGTGTGATCTCTAGGTAAGTGAGGAACAGGTGTGTTTCTCTCGAAGTATAGAGTTCACAGCTGTAGCTCCCTTGGTGAATCACGGTTAGCCTGTGGAGCTGAAGGCTGCCGGACTCTGACATGTCTTGAACCTGCTCCTTCCACTGGTCATTAATGTACATCTGAGGTGTGCCCTTGGTGTAGGTAGCGGTGAGGATATTGACTATCTGGTTAAACCTCCAGGTGAGGTTGAAGGTCAGGAGGTCAGACTGAGGGATCCTGCAGGGGATAGACACCTCACTGCTAGGAGAACATTGGACCAGATCTGAAATGATGTCATGAGAAAGTACCCTTTTAGCATGTTCTTTGTGTATACTGTCTCACTGTGTTTTTTTCAGTGGTCTAAAGTACTTAAGTAAAAATACTTGAAAGTATTACTTGTTGTTTTTTTGGGTATCCATACTTTACTTTACTATTTATATTTTTGACAACTTTTACTTCACTACATTCCTAAAGAAAAGAATGTACTTTTTACTCCATACATTTTCCCTGACACCTTAAAGTACTCATTACATTTTGAATGCTTAGCAGGACAAAAAAATTGTCAAATTCACACACTTATCAAGAGAACGACCCTGGTCATCCCTACTGCCTCTGATCTGGTGGACTCTCTAAACATAAATGCTTCATTTGTAAATATTGCTGAGTGTTGGAGTGTGCCCCTGGCTATCTGTTAATTTTTAAAAATCAAGAAAATGGTGTTGTCTGGCTTACTTAATATAAAGTTTTTAAAATTATTTATACTTTACTTTTGATACTTAAGTATATTTAAAACCAAATAATTTTAGACTTTTACTCAAGTAGTATTTTACTGGGTGACTTTCACTTTTACTTGAACATTTTTCTAATAAGGTATCTTTACTTTTACTCAAGTATGACAGTTGGGTACTTTTTCCACCACTGTTTTTTGTACAGTTTGCAGACAGATACATTTATGGAATTATTTTGTTGATTGATAAATTGTTTGATTAATTAGTTGATTGATTGATTGATTACCTTGCTGTCTCAGGGTTGCTGTCTCCCCTTGTGTCCCAGAGGTCACGTTACAGATGTTGGTTCGGTCTCTGCTAAACTGTTTCGTACTTGTGATGTAATAGAGGCCCCGGTCATCTACCTTGGTGCTAGTCTGGATGGTTCCGGGGTCCAAGGGCATATCAGAGGGAAGGTTAGAGGACCAGGTGAGTTTAGGCTCGGGGTAGATATCTTTGGAACTGCAGGTGATTATGTCATCTGATAACTGTATGTTCACCAAGTGGACTGGAGCTGCAACAAAGTAGACATTACACATGGAGCAGCCATAAAGTGATCATCACAGACAGACAGACAGATAGACATTCCTTACCCTCCACTGATATGTTAATGAAGGACTCCTTGTTGCCTTTGATAGTGCTGGTGTAACACTTGTATCTACCCTGGTCCTGGAGAGTGATCGCGTTCAGCAGTAGTGATGCGTTTCCTTTGTGGATCTGGTCATTGAACAGGGCTGTTCTCCTTCTGTAATGCAGGCTCTGCTGTTGGAGCTGATCTGTACCGTAGTAGTAGGAGTGGACAGTCAGGTCCGCAGCTGGTTTCAGCCAGTGGATGACTTCCTCACTCCCAGGCATAAAGCTGCAGGGCATGACACAATCCTCCAAGAACACACAGGTCACATAGACGTCTGTAAACAGAAACATACACACACAAGTTAAATGGGCATCTGAAGCAGAGCGGAACAAGCAAACCCACATGTATACTGTAGTGTATTTGTTGACTTTACTGTAATATTCACTGTAGTGTGCAGTGATATTTACTATGGTATAAGCGCTGTAGTAATATTAACTATAGTATAAACACTGTAGTAAAAGAAAACTGTAGTATATACTATAGAGTGGTGAGGGAGAGTGTACCTTGTCCGGAAACTACCTCACCATTCATTTTCTGGATTCAGGTTCACGCAAACGTCCATTTTAAGCTTTGTTTTACTGTTCACACTTAGTTGATTTCTGGATTGTAAATCGATTCGCTGTCATTAAATATTTGACATCTGATATATTAATTTCAGTCTCTGAATTGTTCAATCTAACTTTTCACCACCAGCTCCTTATATCAGGGCATTAAAACTACAATCTGTGTCCTGAATTAGCCTAGTGTGCATGTGCAAGGGCTGCAAGGGCTGTCGCGGTGACCGTATTACTGCCACACCTGCGGGTCACGAGTCATGAAGGCAGTCAAATTCCACGTTTAGTCACATTAATTAGACTTCTCCAAGCTCTGATGCTGCTGATGGTCACGGACTACAAAATGAAAACCAGCTATGTCGCAGACACCGACGCCTTGCTTCCAGACAAGCTAAATACGTTCTTTGCCCTCTCTGAGGATAACACTGTGCAACCGACGCGGTGAGCTACCAAGGACTGTGAGCGCTCCTTCTCTGTGGCCAACGTGAGTAAGACATTTAAACGTGTTAACCCTCGCAAGGCTGCCGGCCCAGACGGCATCCCCAGCCGCGTCCTCAGAGCGGAGACCAGCTGACTGGTGTGTTTAAGGACATATTCAATCCCTCCCTATCCCAGTCTGCTGTCCCCACATGCTTCAAGATGGCCACCATTGTTCCTGTTCACAAGAATGCAAAGGTAAGTAAACTAAATGACTATCGCCCAGTAGCACTCGCTTCTGTCATCATGAAGTGCTTTGAGAGACTTGTCAAGGATCATATCACCTCCACCCTACCTGACACCCTAGACTTACTCCAATTTGCTTACCGCCCCAATAGGTCCACAGACGATGCAATCGCCATCACACTGCACACTGCCCTATCCCATCTGGACAAGTAGAATTCCTATGTAAGAATGCTGTTCATTGACTACAGCTCAGCATTCAACACCATAGTACCCTCCAAGCTTATTAGGCTCAGGGCCCTGGGTCTGAACCCCGCCCTGTGCAATTGGGTCCTGGACATCCTGCCGGGCCACCCCAGGTGGTGAAGGTAGGAAACAACACCTCCACTTTGTTGACCCTCAACACTAGGGCCCCGCAAGGGTGCGTGCTCAGCCCCCTCCTGTATTCCCTGTTTACCTATGACTGTGTGGCCATGCATGTCTCCAACTCAATCATCAAGTTTGCAGATGACACAACAGTAGTAGGCTTTGATTACCAACAACGACAAGACAGCCTACAGGGAGGAGGTGAGGGCTCTGGGAGTGTGGTGTCAGGAAAATATCATCTCAGTCAACGTCAACAAATCAAAGGAGTTGATCGGGGACTTAAGGAAACAGCAGAGGGAGCACTCCCCGATCCATATTGACGGGACACCAGTGGAGAAGGTTGAAAGTTTTAAGCTCCTCGGCGTACATATCACCAACAAACTGAAATGGTCCACCCACACAGACAGTGTGGTGAAGAAGGTGCAACAGCGCCTCTTCAACCTCAGGAGGTGGAAGAAATGTGGCTTTTGCAGATGCACAATTGAGAGCATCCTGTCAAGCTGTATCACTGCCTGGTACTGCAATTGCACCGCACACAACCGCAGGGCTATCCAGAGAGTGGTGCAGTCTGCACAACGCATCACTGGGGGCAAACTACCTGCCCTCCAGGACACCTACAGCACCCAATGTCACAGGAAGGCCAAAAAGACCTTCAAGGACATCAACCACGGCCTGTTCACCCCGCTATCATCCAAAAAGCGTGGTCAGTACAGGCGCATCAAAGCTGGGACCGAGAGACTGAAAAACTGCTTCTATCTCAAGGCCATCATGCTGTTAAATAGCAATCGCTAGCACAGAGAGGCTGCAGCCTACATACACAGACTTGAAATCATCGAGACTTTAATAAATGGAACACTTGTCACTTTAATAATGTTTACATATCTTGCATTAATTACTCATCTCATATGTATATACTGTATTCTATCCTATCTACTCTATCTTAGTCTATGCCGCTCTGACATTGCTCCTCCATATATTTATATATTCTTAATTGCATTCCTTTACTTAGATTTATGTGTATTAGGTATTTGTTGTGAAATTATTAGATATTACTTGTTAGCTATTGCTGCACTGTCAGAACTAGGGGTGGCAGGTAGCCTAGTGGTTAGAGCGTTGGACTAGTAACCGAAAGGTTGCATCCCTGAGCTGACAAGGTAAAAATCTGTCGTTCTGCCCCTGAACAAGGCAGTTAACCCACTGTTCCTAGGCCGTCATTGAAAATAAGAATTTGTTCCAACCTGACTTGCCTAGTTAAATTTGCCTTGCTAACTGCCTGGTACTCAGCACTCTGTTGTCCCTTTAATTCAATTCAATTCAATTCAAGGGGCTTTATTGGCTTGGGTAACATGTGTTAACATTGCCAAAGCAAGTAAGGTAGATAATATATAAAGTGAAATAAACAATAAAAATTAACAGTAGACATCACACATACAGAAGTTTCAAAACAATGAAGACCTTACAAATGTCATATTATATATATATATACAGTGTTTTTACAATGTACAAATGGTTGAGGACACAAGATAAAATAAATAAGCATAGATATGGGTTGTATTTACAATTGTGCGTGTTCTTCACTGGTTGCCCTTTTCTCGTGGCAACAGGTCACAAATCTTGCTGCTCTGATGGCACACTGTGGAATTTCACCCAGTAGATATGGGAGTTTTTCAAAATTGGATTTGTTTTTTTAATCATTCTGACATCAATGCAAATGTAATTGAAAATCTAATCTAACGCTTAGGTGTGACAGCGTTGGGCCAGTAACCGAAAGGTTGCTGGGTTGAATCTCTGAGCTGACAAGGTAAAAATCTTATCTTTTATGAATTTATTTGCAAATTATGGCGGAAAATAAGTATTTGGTCAATAACAAAAGTGAATCAATACTTTGTTATATACCCTTTGTTGGCAATGACAGAGGTCAAACGTTTTCTGTAAGTCTTCACAAGGTATTCACACACTGTTGCTGGTATTTTGGCCCATTCCTCCATGCAGATCTCCTCTAGAGCAGTGATGTTTTGGGGCTGTTGATGGAAAACACGGACTTTCAACTCCCTCCAAAGACTTTCTATGCGGTTGAGATCTGGAGACTGGCTAGGCCACTCCAGGACCTTGAAATGCTTCTTACGAAGCCACTCCTTCATTGCCCGGGCGGTGTGTTTGGGATCATTGTCATGCTGAAAGACCTAGCCACGTTTCATCTTCAATGCCCTTGCTGATGGAAGGAGGTTTTCACTCAAAATCTCACGATACATGGCCCCATTCATTCTTTCCTTTACACGGATCAGTTGTCCTGGTCCCTTCGCAGAAAAACAGCCCCAAAGCATGATGTTTCCACCCCCATGCTTCACAGTAGGTATGGTGTTCTTTGGATGCAGCTCAGCATTCTTTGTCCTCCAAACACGACGAGTTGAGTTTTTACCAAAAAGTTATATTTTGGTTTGATCTAACCATATGACTTTCTCCCAATCTTCTTCTGGGTCATCTAAATGCTCTCTAGCAAACTTCAGATGGGCCTGGACATGTACTGGCTTAAGCAGGGGGACACGTCTGGCACTGCAGGATTTGAGTCCCTGGCGGCATAGTGTGTTACTGATGGTGGGCTTTGTTACTTTGGTCCCAGCTCTCTGCAGGTCATTCACTAGGTCCCCCCGTGTGGTTCTGGGATTTTTGCTCACCGTTCTTGTGATCATTTTGACCCCACGGGGTGAGATCTTGCGTGGAGCCCCAGATCGAGGGAGATTATCATTGGTCTTGTATGTATTCCATTTCCTAATAATTGCTCCCACAGATGATTTATTCAAACCAAGCTGCTTACCTATTGCAGATTCAGTCTTCCCAGCCTGGTGCAGGTCTACAATTTTGCTTCTGGTGTCCTTTGACAGCTCTTTGGTCTTGGCCATAGTGGAGTTTGGAGTGTGACTGTTGGTTGTGGACAGGTGTGGACAGGTGTCTTTTATACTGATAACAAGTTCAAAGAGGTGGCATTAATACAGGTAACGAGTGGAGGACAGAGGAGCCTCTTAAAGAAGAAGTTACAGGTCTGTGAGAGCCAGAAATCTTGCTTGTTTGTAGGTGACCAAATACTTATTTTCCACCATAATTTGCAAATAAATTCATTAAAAATCCTACAATGTGATTTTCTGGATTTTTTCTCTCATTTTGTCTGTCATAGTTGAAGTGTACCTATGATGAAAATTACAGGCCTCTCTCATCTTTTTAAGTGGGAGGACTTGCACAATTGGTGGCTGACTAAATACTTAAAGCCTTTTTGTTGGCTGGATTCACAACGAGTGTAGCTTTAATTTGCTATCTTGCATGTGTAATTTAATGAAAGTTAGATTTTTATAGAAATGTATTTGAATTTAGCGCTCTGCATTTTCACTGGCTATTGGCCAACCTCTACCCCAGAGAGGTTAACAAGAAATTTGTGGAGTGGTTGAAAATGAGTTTTAATGACTACAACCTAAGTGTATGTAAACTTCCGACTTCAACTGTATATGCTTTGATACGGTTTGTATCACAACTAAAGTGTCCAAATAACTTCTTAAAATTAAACACCTTCATCTGCTTTACAAGGGGTATAGAGCCTAACTGGCATACATAAGCAGCGCGTGAGTTTCAAGTTTGGAGAAGATAATTTCCACCATAAACATGCACCTTTTATAATAAAAGCATTACTTGCATAATCACATTTGCAGTCCCTTTTGATAATGCTGTTTTCCACTCATGGAACATTCACGCTTACAGCCTACTGCCATGTGCACATTCCTGTGCTTATAATGTGAAGAAATAGCCTAAAGTTGATCAACATTTTAAGCTAAACATTCTGATCTGTTGTGTTGGGGAATAATCAGAATTTGTTGGTAACATAGGTAAGATGTTTTATATTCATCATATGTTTGTAAGTTACTTCTCATCAGAATGTTATTTTTGTATAATACTGTGGTGGGGTTGCAGTATGTGTTCTATGTCAAGACTAAGTTGTTTGGGCCGGAGAGAGGGGAGAGGTCAAGTGTGTATCTCTTGGCTCCAAAATGTCTGTGTGCCAGTCAGTGTGTCTCTGTGATCTTGTCAAGATAGGATGGATTTGATATATGCCTGTTGATATGGAGGATTGGTTTATGGTTCTGAGTTTGAGAAGAGAGCATAGCTGAACGATAAATTATGTCTATGCTGTCTAGCTGTGTTATTAAAGGCTCTCAGTTGCAATGTGGAAGGGACTCTCAGAGAATTAATTGATAGACACTGAATTGATCTGAGAGTCACAGGGTTTATGATAGAGCTCATATAATTAAAGATGGACTTTGATAACTAACTCTGACTTGTGTGTGTGGTTTGCTCTCATGATTTGGTAAATAGAGGAAATTTCCACGACAGTTGTGTCAGCCTCATTGCGTAAAAAAAAACTATTTGATGCTAGTGGTTGTATTAATTTGGGATCTATCGCATCCCACAACTGTCCCAGACTATGTTTTGAATATTTATTTCTCTCACAGAGTAGAATAGGTCAGTGCTTTTGCTGTTCATTAGGCCTACTCATCTTGTTGTCTGACTAAAAGTAAATGTGGGCAGTTCTTCCAATATCTTCAATATGCACACCGGGATTGGATAAGGACACACGCAGTTGTGTCCTCGAAGTGTCACTGGCCACAAAATTAAAAGGTGCTTGAGCAAAAAAAAAAGCAGAGCTCATGCCTTTCAAGGGACTTTTTTCAAATCATCATTAGAGTTCCATCATGCAGCCTTACAATGTATTGAAAATCAAAACATATAGCCCAAAGATTGTAGAATAACTAAAGTCACATTAATATCTCTAAATTAAGAATATAGGAGTACCTATTTCTTTGTTAACCGCTCAACACAGAATAGCCGCATAAGCACACTCCCTCAAACCATTTGGAGATTCTTTCTATTTTATTCAGCTTTGTTCAATTGTATTATTCATACAATAACAATATAAAATAATGCCACGGAATTCCTACCAAATCTTGTCTGCTAAATTAACTAGTGTAGCCCAGAGCCGTGTGACATAGCCAGATCAGGACATAACATAAGGACAACTCAGAGTATACTATTCTGTTCTTCTGAAATAGACTACATTTTCTTCATATCATGTTTCTTTAGACGTGTCTAAAATAAATAATGGTTTTATTGTGAATTTGTATATATTACATGGATTTATTTTACTTTTTAAAATGTAGATATTCCAAAGGTTTGCGTGTGTGGAAGCCATGAAATGCTAAATGTGTTTATGTTAATTAATGGTCAATTACCGTGAGACTGACAGTCATTTGCTTGACAGTCACAAGCTGACAACATTTTGTGACTGCCACAGCCCTACATGTGCGCCCAGCTATATCCTGTCCCAAGCTTGTTTTCCATGGCTTAACTAGCTGACTAGCTGAACTATGGTCATTTTCGCCCTCATTGCCAAACTTCATAAATACTGCACCCTCAACTTCAAAACTCCTTCGCTAGTTATACAGTCATATTACCAAGAAATTCTCTGGAAAGAGACTTAAATGATTTATTGTTTCGTTGAATAGTCATGGCTGGTTCGTACCCTTACAAAAATGTACCATGGGAGTAAAATGAAAGAAATATAATGGCAGGGAAAAACCATGGTACTGGTGCAAATAGCATGGTATTTTCCTGCAACGTTGACCACTCGCTCTGTAATGGAAAAGCTTAGGCCTAGTACACTTTTAGACCCATTAATCTCATAGTGAAAAACCACAAAACAAATGGTCTAGTAGTGTACCCTCTAAAACCTTGGGACCTGGATAGGGTATGGTGAAAACAATGAAGGGAATCTGAAACCTTGAAGATTTAATATAGTTTATCTGGTGTGTCTCTTCAATTCAGTTTGCAGCTGTCTCTCTCTCATTCAACTGACTTGGGTACTTTTATGGAATTCTAAATTCCCAACATAATTGTACTTTGTAAAAATGTATTAATTATCATTTTATCTCAGATACATTTTCATCATGTAAATCTCAACATATCCCTAAAAGTAGCAAGTTACAATGTTTCCCTTTGTAAACACTCTGGGTGCGTTAGTAAATTCGCTCTGGTGATCTACTCTGATTTCAGAGCAGACTCTTCTGAATATGCCAGAGCGCAGAATAACTGATGAATGTACTAACGCTCAACACCCGTTGAATATGGCAAGTGTCAGTAAACGTTGGCAAAAAGCGTAATTAAATTGTTGCCAGCAGCACAGTTACAGTCACCAACGCTCTAGATAACATTAAAACAGCCTAACCAGCTCTGCTAGGGTGAGTAAAATGGCCAGAGGGAGGTGTTCTCTAGTATTTCTTTGGCCTCTGACAGAAGATCACCAACATTACATACTTGTGTTCTGTTGGTCAGATAAGACCTAAACCAATTCACTACTACATCATTTATCACAGTTTAGTACATGAGACCAATCCAAAATTCCAAGGACCTCTACAAAATGTTCTTTTGACTATTGTTTCATAGACCGCACCTTCATGTATTTATTACCTGTCTCTAGTAGCATTTTGGATTTCTTACGGGTACAGTAGGTTACCATATGATCACTAAAAACAATATTTAAGACTCCTGACTGACGTTCTCTTGATCTGATACAATAATCAAATCCTAAGTTGATTTACTGTCAATACACACCTGGGTTGGCTCAACAATCAGTTGTTTTAGACCAAATAACTGACTAAAGTTATACAGGGCATTTACTACTGTACTTTTCTTGGGTGATAACTGCACATTTTTATTAAAATCGCCAAGTAGAATACCTTCCCTATCAGCAAATATATTGTGATCACAGTAATTCGATTCAAGTAGAGCATAGAAATTATTCTGCTTAGGAAGCCGATAGTACACACCAACGAACAACATTTATGAAGGAGTACATCTACTCATGCAACCTTAAGACCATCCTTTTTCAGATCTGAACAAGGGTTAAAATGCACATAATTCCTAGTAAAAACACACCGTCCGCCACTGTTTTGGTTTCGGTCAATTCTATGAATGCTATAACTCGGTTATGTACACAGTTTCATAGCCAGCCTTAACCTTTTTTAAATTGACTATCGTATTTGTTATTTAAATCACACTTTATTAGTATAATGAGTAATCCAGGAACGTCACGACAAAACTAGAGAAATAGCAACTACAGAGTGCCAATGGCCACAATGCATGGCTAAATTACTTCCGGACACGAAGGGTCCACAGAGCTCCTCATCCCCCTCACCCCTCTATAGTAATGAGTGTCATGTTTTTGCGGATAGTAGTATACGGTAGTATTTACTGTAGGGTTGTTGCAGACATTACTGTAGTATTTACTATAGTTTGTTTGTTTTTATCATCTTTCACATAGAAGTGGAGGCTTTCTCCTTCAGGCAACCTATAGGAGAAACACTAAAAGAGCACATTTTCCATAACCTGTATGTAGGTAGGACTGGCCCAGATAACAATGCTACGGAGAGAGAATGTTTTTGTAATGTTCCCCTAATGTTTGAGTGTCTAGTTTTTTGTTAGTTAGGGGAACATTTTATCTATGTTAGCGAAAACTGTCTGAGAACTTTTTTTAGCATGTTTTGGTGTTAAAGTTAGAAGAACATTTCCCATAATGTCAAGCAGAACTGATCTAGAACCTGGTTACAATGTTCTCAGAATATGCCACATTAATGTTCTAGATGTATTTTATGGGACGTTGCAACAACATTCATGTGTCCAGTTTTCTGAGGGTTAGGAGAATTTTCCATCAACGTTCCACCAAACATAATTTTTTACCATTTTTTCCCCCCTTTTTCTCCCCAGTTTTGTGATAGTAGTTACAGTCTTGTCCCATCGCTGCAACTCCCGTACGAACTCGGGAGAGGCGAAGGTCGAGAGCCATGCGTCCCCTGAAACAAGAACCCGCCAAGTCCAGAGGCGCCCTTCGATCCGGAGCGTCCAGAGGCGCCCTTCGGTCCGGAGTGTCCAGAGGCGCCCTTCGGTCCGGAGCTTCCAGAGGCGCCCTTCGATCCGGAGCGTCCAGAGGCGCCCTTCGGTCCGGAGTGTCCAGAGGCGCCCTTCGGTCCGGAGTGTCCAGAGGCGCCCTTCGGTCCGGAGCTTCCAGAGGCGCCCTTCGATCCGGAGCTTCCAGAGGCGCCCTTCGGTCCGGAGCTTCCAGCGGCGCCCTCCAGTCCGGGGCTCTCTACGAGGGTCCCCAGTCCGGGGTCGGCGGTGAGGGTCCCCGCTCTAGAGGTGCCACCTAAGTGGGCCGAGCCAGAGGTGGAGCGAGTTCTTCGTCCCTCACCAGAGCGGCCACCGCGGAGAAATGCCCACCCAGACCCTCCCCTATGGGTTCAGGTTTTGCGGCCCTGACCGTAGAGAGCTTTTTATGTCTCTATTTTGGTTTGGTCAGGGTGTGATTTGGGTGTGCATTCTATGTTATTTTTTCTGTTTTGTATTTCTTTGTTTTGGTATGGTATGGTTCTCAATCAGGGACAGCTGTCTATCGTTGTCTCTGATTGGGAACCATACTTAGGTAGCTTTTCCCACATGGGTTTTGTGGGTAGTTATTTTCTGTTTAGTGTTTGCACCTTACAGGATTGTTTCGGTTTAATTTATTCTCTTGTTATTTTGTATTAGTGTTCAGTTCAATAAAAAACCATGAACACTTACCACGCTGCGCTTTGGTCCGACTACTCTTCCTCATCCGATGACGAAAACCGTTACAGGTGGCAGCATTATGCTGTGGGGATGTTTTTCAGCGGCAAGGACTGGGAGACTGGTCAGGTTCGAGGGAAAGGTGAACGGAGCAAAGTACAGAGAGATCCTTGATGAAAATCTGCTCCAGAGCACTCAGGACCTCAGACTCGGGCGAAAGTTCACCTTCCAACAAGACAACGACCCTAAACACACAGTCAAGACAACCTAGGGGTGGCTTCGGGACAAGTCTCTGAATGTCCTTGAGTGGCCCAGCCAGAGCCCGGATTTGAACTTGATCGAACATCTCTGGAGAGACCTGAAAATAGCTGTGCAGCGACGCTCCCCATCCAACGTGACAGAGCTTGAGAGGATCTTCAGAGAAGAATGTAAGAAAATCCCCAAATACAGGTGTGCCAAGCTTGTAGCATCATACCCAAGAAGACTTGAGGCTGTAATTGCTACCGAAAGGTGCTTCAACAAAGTACTGAGTAAAGGGTCTGAATACCTATGTAAATATATTTCAGTTTGTTTTTTTCATAAATTTGCTAAAACTTCTATAAACATGTTTTTGCTTCGTCATTATGGGGTATTGTGTGTAGATTGATGAGGGGGGGGGACAATTTAATACATTTTAGAAAGTAAAGTAACAAAATGTGGAAGAAGTCAAGGGGTCTGAATACTTTCCGAATGCACTGTACGTACTTCACCAGACATGCCACCAGGGCTGTCTTCACAGTCCCCAAATCCAGAATAAATTCAGTATAAAAGTATTATTACAGTATTATATAGAGCAATGATCACTTTGTATTCCCT
Organism: Oncorhynchus masou masou; assembly: GCF_036934945.1. NCBI lineage: Eukaryota > Metazoa > Chordata > Actinopteri > Salmoniformes > Salmonidae > Oncorhynchus > Oncorhynchus masou. Next base: position 54,408,391 of record NC_088241.1, on the reverse strand, counting down.
TCTCAAATTACTCAAGCAAACAGCAAGTGAGCTTTAAAAAATGAATAAAACAATAATGCCTGTCCCCTATCTGACTTAGTTGTAATGTCTATGTCAATATGTTTAAACGTATGTAAAAAGTATTTTTGTCTGTAATGGATCCCAACAACTAAAAACATTCCTGTGTCCAGTTTTCTTCGGGTTCGGAGAATATTCCATCAATGTCACCACACAGAACATGGTTGCCATGCGATATTAACGTTCTGAACTCCTTTCATGGGACGTTGCAAGAAAATGAATGTGTCAGGTTTCTGAGGATTAGGAGAATATTCCATCAACGTTCCACCAAACATACCCACAAGATGTTTGCCATGTTTTGGGAATATACATTATTAGTGTCCTGGACACGTTTCATTGAACGTTTCAAGAACATTTGTGTGCCGTCCAGTTTTCTGAGGGTTAGAAGAATATTCTGTCAACGTCTCACCAAACATAAAGACATGGATATAGAACTAGACACCTTTCATGGGAACGTTGTAAGAACATTTCTGTGTATCAGTTGTCAGGAAGTCGCCTGATGATTCTAAAGAAACGTTAGCCCCCCATTTTTAAAATTGCACCTTGTTAGTTGCCAAGCCCATGACTGGTGAACCACTGATGCATTCACAGCTCTTTTTTGTCTGTTGGCAAGGTTACACGCACACAGTACTTTTAACATGTTTTCAACTTACATATTTAACACAAGTGATTACATTGGGCATGTTAATTTATACAGAAATTATTATTCAACATGTCGTCACCTGGGATTTGAACTCACAACCTTTTGGTTCACTGCATTCAGATATTCATTCTACATTACCATGTCTGTGGTAGTTATCAGTTACTTTGACTATTCTCTCATCATTGATTTGATAGTTGTCTAATGTTGGTGGGGTATATTTAAACTTTTTTAATGATACTCCTGAATTACTACGATCAATAAAGTTTTTCTTGTGTGTACTTTTACCAGAGCTGATAGTTACTTCAAAGTGCATTGACCCTATTGCTTACACAAGTTGTTTCAGATCTACACAAGTGCCTAGGGAGGAGGGGGTTAGGGTTTCTTCTGGACAGAGGCTAACTAAACAGGTGAAAAATGAACAGGCACTAGAGATATCCCTAATTTGGACAGTGGTTAGGGTGTTCGTCATTGGTGGTGGTCTGGGTTTGAGACGTGCTAGTGGAGTCACCATGCTCTCACATTCCTACTCTCCCCTATCGGGTCTCAATCCCAGACCACCAGCACCAATGACTAACTCCCATATTGCTGTCCAATAAGGGATATCTCTAGGGTATGTGATTATTGGACCAGTATAGTATAGGGAAAATGCAATTTGAACTAAATCTCAGCTCTGTTAAAGGTAGACTCAAGAAAATATTTTATTGATCATGGTGATTTAGGAGTATCATTAAAAGAGGTTAATATGCCCCACCAACATTAGTCAACTATACAGAAAGCCCTTAAGTTGCTGAAATAGGTGAAGAATATCAATGATGAGAGAATAGTCAGATGAACTTATACCTGACATGGTGGCGAAGCAGGAAGATTGCAGTACTGTGAACCAAGAGGTTGGACTTCAAAAATCCCAGGTTAGGACATGTTGAATAAGAATTACTGCAACGTTCTCATTTAACGTGTGTAGAACATTAATAGTTTATATTCTGAGAACATGTCAACCATGTTCTGTGTGTTGTTGGTGGGACATTGATGGAATATTCTCCTAAACCATAGAAAACTGGACACGAATGTTCCTGCACCATTCTCATTTAAAGTGTCTAGAACATTAATATTTTATGTTCTCATGACATGGTAACCACATTCTGGGTATGTTTTATTTCACATTTTGAGAATGGTCTCTTGGTGATGGGTTCTGTCTTCAAAACTTGAAATATGAAATATCCTTGTTCATGGTACGGAGGGAGAGAGTTGAATGCGAGGGGAATGCGTTCTGTCAGAACACATTATTGTTAGACATCAGGTATCCTATGGAAAGGAGAAGGGTCACAGTCTGGTTGCTACACGAGAAGTTAATGATTATCTGTAGGAGGTATGTATATGGTGGAGTCAATCAAGGTTGCATATAAGCCATGGGCTCGCAACGTTAATTAGTTACTTAATAAGACTCTTGGGTAGGGAATAGGCAGGGTATATGCTAATTAAATACTGTAGTATTTACTATAGTTAACAAAAATTACTTTTGTGCTTTGCGGACATTACTGCAGTATTTACTACAGAATTATGTTATAGATAATACTGTAGTATTTACTATATCATTCTACAGTATACTACAACATTCTATAGTAAGTACTGCACATGATCGAGGGATACTTCCTTGTGCAGTATAGTATTCTACAGTATACTACTGTTTAATATAGAATTCTATGGTATTATAGTATTCTATGGAAAAGTGTTGTATTTTTTCATGTGAGTGTAATACAGTGCCTTGCGAAAGTATTCGGCCCCCTTGAACTTTGCGACCTTTGGCCACATTTCAGGCTTCAAACATAAAGATATAAAACTGTATGTTTTTGTGAAGAATCAACAACAAGTGGGACACAATCATGAAGTGGAACGACATTTATTGGATATTTCAAACTTTTTTAACAAATCAAAAACTGAAAAATTGGGCGTGCAAAATTATTCAGCCCCCTTAAGTTAATACTTTGTAGCGCCACCTTTTGCTGCGATTACAGCTGTAAGTCGCTTGGGGTATGTCTCTATCAGTTTTGCACATCGAGAGACTGAAATTTTTTCCCATTCCTCTTTGCAAAACAGCTCGAGCTCAGTGAGGTTGGATGGAGAGCATTTGTGAACAGCAGTTTTCAGTTGTTTCCACAGATTCTCGATTGGATTCAGGTCTGGGCTTTGACTTGGCCATTCTAACACCTGGATATGTTTATTGTTTAATCATTCCATTGTAGATTTTGCTTTATGTTTTGGATCATTGTCTTGTTGGAAGACAAATCTCCGTCCCAGTCTCAGGTCTTTTGCAGACTCCATCAGGTTTTCTTTCAGAATGGTCCTGTATTTGGCTCCATTCATCTTCCCATCAATTTTAACCATCTTCACTGTCCCTGCTTCCCTGTCCCTGTCCCTGAAGAAAAGCAGGCCCAAACCATGATGCTGCCACCACAATGTTTGACAGTGGGTATGGTGTGTTCAGGGTGATGAGCTGTGTTGCTTTTACGCCAAACATAACATTTTGCATTGTTGCCAAAAAGTTCAATTTTGGTTTCATCTGACCAGAGCACCTTCTTCCACATGTTTGGTGTGTCTCCCAGGTGGCTTGTGGCAAATTTTAAACAACACTTTTTATGGATATCGTTAAGAAATGGTTTTCTTCTTGCCACTCTTCCATAAAGGCCAGATTTGTGCAATATACGACTGATTGTTGTCCTATGGACAGAGTCTCCCACCTCAGCTGTAGATCTCTGCAGTTCATCCAGAGTGATCATGGGCCTCTTGGCTGCATCTCTGATCAGTCTTCTCCTTGTATGAGCTGAAATTTTAGAGGGACGGCCAGGTCTTGGTAGATTTGCAGTGGTCTGATACTCCTTCCATTTCAATATTATCGCTTGCACAGTGCTCCTTGGGATGTTTAAATCTTGGGAAATCTTTTTGTATCCAAATCCCGCTTTAAACTTCTTCACAACAGTATCTCGGACCTGCCTGGTGTGTTCCTTGTTCTTCATGATGCTCTCTGCGCTTTTAACGGACCTCTGAGAACATCACAGTGCAGGTGCATTTATACGGAGACTTGATTACACACAGGTGGATTGTATTTATCATCATTAGTCATTTAGGTCAACATTGGATCATTCAGAGATCCTCACTGAACTTCTGGAGAGAGTTTGCTGCACTGAAAGTAAAGGGGCGGAATAATTTTGCACGCCCAATTTTTCAATTTTTGATTTGTTAAAAAAGTTTGAAATATCCAATAAATGTCGTTCCACTTCATGATTTTGTCCCACTTGTTGTTGATTCTTCACAAAAAAATACAGTTTTATATCTTTATGTTTGAAGCCTGAAATGTGGCCAAAGGTCGCAAAGTTCAAGGGGGCCGAATACTTTCGCAAGGCACTGTACATACAAACACGCAGGTAAACACTCTTGGATTTTTAATTGGTATTTGTTCATGGCAATCCTTGATACTGTACATTACTCTGCCTTTACTCCTGACTCCTTTACTCCTGAGATAGCTTCGTCAAAAACTCAGTTATCCAGTCTGTATCACATCCGGCCGTGATGGGGAGTCCTATAGGGCGGCGCACAATTGCCCCAGCGTCATCCGGGTTTGGCCGGGGTAGACCGTCATTGTAAACAATAATTTGTTATTAACTAACTTGCTTAGTTAAATAAAAGTTAAATAAAATACTTTTTAAAATACTGTAAGTTAAACTCTGACAGTCAACAGCAAAACTGTCTTGATTTGGGTACATGGCTCTTTAGACAAAGGCTTGGCATAGTACATGTAGATAGACACACCATGCTCCCTTCTGGTGTACGTTTGGTCAGACAGTCAGGAGAAACCATTGCCACCTCACCCTGGCCCAGCCACACTCTGACCTGAAGAAAGACTACTGCACCTAATTCCTCCCTCTTACTCATAGCACAGCATCACCTATTCCAGGAAACTCAGAGATTTATTTGTACTGCATATTATATAACTGTGTCACGTTCCTTGGGTATGAAGAGAATGTGACCACTAAGTAGCTGTGCCAAGTTCCTTGGGTATGAAGAGAATGTGACCATTCAGGCTGTGCACTCATAAAATAATAACTTGTTCCTTTACCATACTCCTTTTCTGAACATCAAACATTTTCACAATAATAATAATAATGCAGTCTCCACCACACTGTAAAAAAAATGATGTTGATTCAATATACAATTATAAGGTAACCAGCTGTAATAGGATTGTGAGTTGGCTCAACAGAATTTTTACACACAAACTTTTTGTTGTGAGGTTGCTCAACCACATTTCTGTTTGAGCATAATCCCATTGCAGCTGGTTGCCTTATAATTGTAAGTTGAATCAACATACTTTTTTCCAGTACAAAGTCTGTGCGTAAATGGTTTTGCTTTGACAAATAAAACACTTATTCCTGAAGATCACATTAAGTTCTCTGTGCTGTGGGTGAGCTGCCTAAAGTAAACTATGATAAGATGCAGTAATAATGAGCAATTTAAAAAAACAGACAGACTGTGATGGTTATTGTTACTCACCTCCCCCGTCTGTGAGACAGACGCTTGACAGTAGAATCACCATGACTAGACCTTTTGACTTCATGGTGACTTGACTCCAGCACGGTGTCTCTGTGTTTTAAATTGTTGTAAATCCAAAACACAACTCAGTTGTTAACATCTCACCTTTATCAAGTCAGATTGTATCAGTAGTATCAGTAGTACCTGTTCAGGTTGGGCATGGAAATTAGTCATGTTCTGAAAGTGATAGTTTAAAGAGTGAGTACACACGTACACACACACACACAGTACCAGTCAAAAGTTTGGACACACCTACACTTTCAGGTGTTTTTCTTTATTTTCATTATTGTCTACATCGTAGAATAATTGTGAAGACATCCAAACTATGAAATAACACATATGGAATCATGTAGTAACCAAAAAAAAGTGTTAACCCTGTTTACCCTATTTGGTAAAAGACCAAGTCCATATTATGGCAAGAACAGCTCAAATAGGCAAAGAGAAACAACAGTCCACCATTACTTTAATTAAGACATGAATGTCAGTCAATGTGGGAAATTTCAAGAACTTAAACATTCTCTTCAGGTGCATTCGCAAAAGCCATCGAGCGCTATGATGAAACTGGATCTCATGAGGACCGCCACAGGAAAGGAAGACCCAGAGTTACCTCTGCTACAGAGGATAAGCTTATTAGAGTTACCAGCCTCAGAAATAATTCAGCCCAAATAAATGCTTCACAGAGTTCAAGTAAAAGACACATCTCAACATCAACTGTTCAGAAGAGACTGTAACGGCGTTCTTGTTTAGTTGAAGGAGAGTCGGACCGAAATGCAGCGTGTAAGTTACTCATGTTTATTAAGTGAAAGACAAAACGAACGAACTAACACGAATAACTATAAATACAAAAAAACAACAAAACAGAACGAAACCTAATACAGCCTGACTGGTGAAACTAGCACAGAGACAGGAACAATCACCCACGAAATGCAAAGCGAAATACAGGCTACCTAAATACGGTTCCCAATCAGCGACAACGAGAAGCACCTGACTCTGATTGAGAACCGCCTCAGGCAGCCAACCTAATAAACACCACACACACCCATAATCAACTAGAATCCCAAACACTACAAACCCCAAAACGAAAATACAATACATAATAACCCCATGTCACACCCTGGTCTGACTAACTAATAAACTAAAACACACAATACTAAGACCAAGGCGTGACAGAACCCCCCCCCTAAAGTGCGGACTCCCGAACGCACCTCAAAACCATAGGGAGGGTCCGGGTGGGCATCTGTCCATGGTGGCGGTTCCGGCTCCGGACGTGGACCCCACTTCAAAAATGTCAATGTTCCTCCCCTTCGCGTCCATAGATAATCCACCCTAACCGCCGACCATGGCCGAATAGTCCTCACCCAGAACCCTACATAATAGAAGAGCAGCTCGTGACTGAGGGGCAGCTCGGGACTGAGGCACCTCGGGACTGAGGGACAGCTCGGAACAGAGGGGCAGCTCGGGACAGAGGGGCAGCTCGGGACAGAGGGGCAGCTCGGGACAGAGGGGCAGCTCAGCACTGAGGGGCAGCTCAGCACTGAGGGGCAGCTCAGCACTGAGAGGCAGCCCAGCACTGAGAAAAAGCCCAGTACTGAGAAAAAGCCCAGCCAGGAAGTAGAATCCGGCAGATCCAGGCTGACTGGCGGATCCTGGCTGACTGGCGGATCCTGGCCGACTGGCGGATCCTGGCTGACTGGCGGATCTGGCAGATCATGGCTGACTGGCAGATCCTGGCTGACTGGCAGATCCTGGCCGACTGGCAGATCCTGGCTGACTGGCCGATCCTGGCCGACTGGCGGATTCTGGCTGACTAGCAGATCCTGGTTTACTGGCGGATCCTGGCTGACTAGCAGATCTGGAAGAGTCTGGATGACTGGCAGCTCAGGAAGAGTCTGGATGACTGGCAGATCTGGAAGAGTCTGGATGACTGGCAGATCTGGAAGAGTCTGGATCTGGAAGAGTCTGGATGACTGGCAGATCTGGAAGAGTCTGGATGACTGGCAGATCTGCAAGAGTCTGGATGACTGGCAGATCTGGAAGAGTCTGGTCGACTGGCAGATCTGGAAGAGTCTGGTCGACTGGCAGATCTGGAAGAGTCTGGTCGACTGGCAGATCTGAAAGAGTCTGGTTGACTGGCAGATCTGGAAGAGTCTGGTTGACTGGCAGATCTGGAAGAGTCTGGTTGACTGGCAGATCTGGAAGAGTCTGGCTGACTGGAATGGTCTGGCTGACTGGAAGATCTGGAAGAGTCTGGCTGACTGGCAGATCTGGCTGCTTCATGCTGATTGACGGCTCAGGCTGCTCCATGCAGATTGACAGCTCTGGCGGCTTCCTGCAGATTGGCAGCTCCATGCAGACTGGCAACTCCTTGCAGACTAGCAGATCTGGAAGAGTCTGGTTGACTGGCAGATCTGGAAGAGTCTGGCTGACTGGAATGGTCTGGCTGACTGGAAGATCTGGAAGAGTCTGGCTGACTGGCAGATCTGGCTGCTTCATGCTGATTGACGGCTCAGGCTGCTCCATGCAGATTGACAGCTCTGGCGGCTTCCTGCAGATTGGCAGCTCCATGCAGACTGGCAACTCCTTGCAGACTAGCAGATCTGGAAGAGTCTGGTTGACTGGCAGATCTGGAAGAGTCTGGCTGACTGGAATGGTCTGGCTGACTGGCAGATCTGGAAGAGTCTGGCTGACTGGCAGATCTGGCTGCTTCATGCTGACTGACGGCTCAGGCTGCTCCATGCAGATTGACAGCTCTGGCGGCTTCTTGCAGATTGGCAGCTCCATGCAGACTGGCAACTCCATGCAGACTGGCAGCTCAGGCTGCTCAATGCAAACTGACAGCTCTGGCTGCTCAATGTAGACTGACAGCTCAGGCTGCTCTATACAAACTGACAGCTCTGGCTGCTTAATGTAGACTGACAGCTCAGGCTGCTCTATACAAACTGACAGCTCTGGCTGCTTAATGTAGACTGGCAGCTCAGGCTGCTCTATACAAACTGACAGCTCTGGCTGCTTAATGTAGACTGGCAGCTCAGGCTGCTCTATACAAACAGGAGGCTCCGGCAGCGCTGTAGAGGAGGAAGGCTCTAGAACCGCTGAACAGACGGGAGACTCCGACAGCGCAGGAGAGGGAGAAAGCGCTGGCTGCGCTGAACAGACAGGAGACTCCAGCAGCGCTGTAGAGGAGGAAGGCTCTAGAACCGCTGAACAGACGGGAGACTCCGACAGCGCAGGAGAGGGAGAAAGCGCTGGCTGCGCTGAACAGACAGGAGACTCCAGCAGCGCTGTAGAGGAGGAAGGCTCTAGAACCGCTGAACAGACGGGAGACTCCGACAGCGCAGGAGAGGGAGAAAGCACTGGCTGCGCTGAACAGACAGGAGACTCCAGCAGCGCTGTAGAGGAAGAAGGCTCTAGAACCGCTGAACAGACGGGAGACTCCGACAGCGCAGGAGAGGGAGAAAGCGCTGGCTGCGCTGAACAGGCGAGGCGCACTGAAGGCCTGATGCGTGGTTCTGGCACTGGTGGTTTTTGGCCGAGGACACGCACAGGAAGCCTAGTGCGGGGAGCTGCTACTGGAGGGCTGGGGTGTGGAGGTGGTTCTGGATAAAGGACAGGCACAGGAAGCCTGGTGTGAGGAGCTACTACCGGAGGACTGGTGTGTGAAGGTGGCACAGGATGGACTGGACCGTGAAGGAGTACTGGAGAGCCTGAATGCAGGACTGGCACAGGACGTGCAAGGCTAGGCTGGTACTCAGGAGGCTTAGTGCGTGAGGCTGGCACACTTTCCACCAGCCGACTAACACGCACCTCAGGACTAGTATGGAGTGCTGACCCAGGTGCCATCAAATCCCGACAAGCTCCGTCGGCCGAATATTATATCTAAAGCACCAAACTAGCAACTCCCTCATTAGACTCTCCTCCAATTTTCCCATTAACTCCTTCACAGTCTCTGCTTCGCTCACCTCCAACACTGGTTCCGACCTCCTCCTTGGCTCTTCACAATAAACAGGGAGAGTTGACTCAGGTCTGTATCCTGACTCAGCCACTCCCCCTGATAGCCCCCCCCCCCAAAAAAATGTGGGGCTGCTTTTCGGGCTTCCATCCACATCGCCGTGCTGCCTCTTCATATTTGCGCCTCTCCGCTTTAGCCGCTTCTAATTCTTCCTTGGGGAGGCGATAATCACCAGGCTGAGCCCAGGGTCCTTTTCCGTCCAGTTCCTCCTCCCATGTCCAATTCTCCAAATGGTGTAGCCTCTCCCACTGAAGCTGCTTCTGTTGTTTCTCGTGTAGCTCCCATTTGCGCTGCTCCTGCCTGTTGACGCGCTGCTCCTGCCTGTTGACACGCTGCTCCTGTTTACTCTTCGCCTGTTGCGCTTTAGGGCGGCTACACTCTTCTGGTTTAGCCCAGGGTCCTCTTCCGTCCAGGATTTCCTCCCATGTCCAGAAATCCTTATAACGAGGCTCCTCTTTGCGCGGCTCTTCTTTGCGCTGCTCCTGCCTGTTGACACGCTGCTCGGTCCGGGTTTGTTGGGTGATTCTGTAACGGCGTTCTTGTTTAGTTGAAGGATAGTCGGACCGAAATGCAGCGTGTAAGTTACTCATGTTTATTAAGTGAAAGACAAAACGAACGAACTAACATGAATAACTATAAATACAAAAAAACAACAAAACAGAACGAAACCTAATACAGCCTGACTGGTGAAACTAGCACAGAGACAGGAACAATCACCCACGAAATGCAAAGCGAAATACAGGCTACCTAAATACGGTTCCCAATCAGCGACAACGAGAAGCACCTGACTCTGATTGAGAACCGCCTCAGGCAGCCAACCTAATAAACACCACACACACCCCTAATCAACTAGAATCCCAAACACTACAAACCCCAAAACGAAAATACAATACATAATAACCCCATGTCACACCCTGGTCTGACTAACTAATAAACTAAAACACACAATACTAAGACCAAGGCGTGACAGAGACTGCGTGAATCAGGCCTTCATGGTTGAATTGCTGCAAAGAAACCACTACTAAAGGACACTAATAAGAAGAAGAGACTTGCTTTGGCAAAGAAACACAAGCAATGGACATTAGACCGGTGGAAATCTGTCCTTGGTCTTGTGAGTCCAAATTTTAATCTCTTTCTGAGAGGCAAAGTAGGTGAACGGATGATCTCCGCCTGTGTGGTTTCCACCGCGAAGCATGGAGGAGGAGGTGTGATATGGGGGTGCTTTGCTGGTGACACTGTCAGTGATTTATGTAGAATTCAAGGCACACTTAACCAGCATGGCTACCACAGCACTCTGCAGCGATACGCCATCCCATTTAGTTTTGTGCTTAGTGGGACTGTCAATTGTTTTTAAACAGGACAATGACCCAACACACCTCCAGGCTGTGTAAGGGCTATTTGACCAAGAAGGAGAGTGCTACATCAGATGACCTGGCCTCCACAATCCCCCGACTTCAACCCAATTGAGATGGTTTGGGATGAGTTTGACCGCAGAGTGAAGGAAAAGAAGCCAACAAGTGCTCAGCATGTGTGAGAACTAATTTAAGACATTTGGAAACGCATTTCAGGTGAAGCTGGTTGAGAGAATGCCAAGAGTGTGCAAAGCTCTCATCGAGGCAAAGGGTGGCTACTTTGAAGAATCTAAAATATATTTTGATTTGTTTAACACTTTTTTGGTTACTACTTGATTCCATATTTGTTATTTAATAGTTTTGATGTCTTCACTGTTATTCTACAATTTAGAAAGTAGTACAAATAAAGAAAAAACATTGAATAATTAGGTGTGTCCAAACTTTTGACTGGTACTGTATATCCCTCATTTGCCTATCCCTCTGTTCTTTCACATATCTACTATTCACAAAGAACCTGTCAGAATCCCTCAACCTTGATCCACCCTACTCTACTGTCTTTACTACCTGAGCATATGACATCTTCTGCACTAATCTAACCCTGGCCACCTCAACCTGCCTCTCTGACCCTGGCCACCTCAACCTGCCTCTCTGTCCCTGGCCACCTCAACCTGCCTCTCTGACCCTGGCCACCTCAACCTGCCTCTCTGACCCTGGCCACCTCAACCTGCCTCTCTGACCCTGGCCACCTCAACCTGCCTCTCTGACCCTGGCCACCTCAACCTGCCTCTCTGACCCTGGCCACCTCAACCTGCCTCTCTGACCCTGGCCACCTCAACCTGCCTCTCTGACCCTAGCCACCTCAACCTGCTTCTCTGACCCTGGCCACCTCAACCTGCCTCTCTGACCCTGGCCACCTCAACCTGCCTCTCTGACCAAGGCCACCTCAACCTGCCCTCTCGTACTCGACACCGCCGATCCCCAGCAACATGGGCAACCCTACAGTTGGCACACATACATTTTTGTTCCATGTCCTCCTGCACACTGTTCACATCTTGGATTCTCCCTCCCACACGCAGCTGCAACATGCCCATAAACGTGACACCTATAACACCTCAGTGTATTCAGCACAAGAGCTCTAACAGCATAACTCATATATACAAACATTAGTTTGTCAGGTAAAGACTCTAAATCAAAGCTCAAAAGAACAGACTGTGTCACCTCTGATCCACCATGCTCCCCACCATGTCTGCTTCACACCAACTGCTTCACACAAACTGTGGGCGTCACAAACACCAGGAATCTTCTACTTAAATTGCTCCACCTCCACACTTAACGCTACCCCAGAAATGACTCACTTCAATGGTGCCATAAACCTAAGAGCAAAGCAAGACAGCAAGGAGTCATCATGTCAGGTAGTCCTGAGGCATGGTCCTAGAGCTCAGGTCCTCCGAGAGAGAGAAAGAAAGAGAGAATTAGAGAGAATTAGAGAGAGCATACTTAAATTCACACAGGACACCAGATAGGACAGGAGAAGTACTCCAGGTATAACAAACTGACCCTAGCCCCCCGACACATAAACTACTGCAGCATAAATACTGGAGGCTGAGACAGGAGGGGTCAGGAGACACTGTGGCTCCATCAGAGGACACCCCCGGACAGGGCCAAACAGGAAGGATATAACCCCACCCACTTTGCCAAAGCACAGCCCCCACACCACTAAAGACAAAGGAATTCTCCGGTTGGAACATTATTGAAGATTTATGTTAAAAACATCCTAAAGATTGATTCTATACATCGTTTAACATGTTTGTACGAACTGTAATGGAACTGTTTTGACTTTTCGTCTGAACTAAGTGCCTGCACCTTGTGAATTTGGATTTGTGAACTAAACGCGCAAACAAAAAGGAGGTATTTGAACATAAATGATGGACTTTATCGAACAAAACAAACATTTATTGTGGAACTGGGATTCCTGGGAATGCATTCAGATGAAGATCATCAAAGGTAAGTGAATATTTATAACGCTATTTCTGAGTTTTGTGACACCTCTCTTGGTTGGAAAATGGCTGTATGCTTTTCTGTGGCTGTTGGAGGAAATTATAGTTGAAATGATTAATTATGTACACATTTCTTTTAGAACCATTAAGTTTTAATACTATTATGTTATGGTATGAAATGTGTGGGTTCTCGGTTAAACTAGGACCGAAAATGTAGGTAAAACAAATGAATTGTCTGTACCTTGCGGGAAAGGGAGAAGGAGGGCAGATGTCCTTTCAGACAGATAACAATGTTTGTTTTATGTTCCATTTGTGGAGAATAAATGATATCTTTTAGACAGATTGGAATATTTGTTTTATGAGGGGAGTAGAAGATGGTCTCCAGAACTGAAAACTATTGTGTGGATCGGAGAGAGAGTGAGAAACTGATGAAGTCATTTTATGTTCTCTCCTTAAAATGTAATGTTCTTTGTATTTTGGGTGAGTACTCACTTGAATTAAACGCTACTACCTGACTTTTAAGACTGGTCTCGATCTATTTCATGTAAAATAATAAACTTACAACTTATTAAGAAATAGATAGAGTGTGAATTTGGTTTTGGCTACAAAACATATAGGAATTTAGAATTCCTCTAACAATTGGTCCTTCGATGCCGGATCTAAATACCCCTCCCTGTTATCTGGAGATAGTACGCTGAAAATCGTGCACGAAACGAGTTCTGACTCGTTTTACTAAAGACCTGACCTCCGAATTGAGGTTAAATTACAGGTCTGCGTATTACTACAGATTACAGAAAAGGTGACAGATTCAAACAAACAGCGCTTTTCCCAGTCGGCAACAGGTCAGTAAATTTTAATTCTCGTTTCTGGGGGATTTGAGTTCTGTGATTGATGTTCTAAAATGTTAAGAATTCATCAATAAGGGGAACTTTGCTATTCCTACAGGGTTTTGTATGACCGACATACACTGGGTTTTGTATAACCGATATACACTGAAGCAGGTTCGAAATAACCTGTGGTACGGTGCACTACCGTAAATAAACTATACTTAATCATGAGAGGCACACCCGCCCGAGATTAAGACGGGATATTAAATAGGTACTGGGGGATAGGACGGTGATCTTGTACAAATACTGGGCGTGGGGAGACAGCAATGGAATGCGTAAGATTACATATTAAATACTTCAATCAAAAGTATAAAATGTTGATCAGAGTTATCTGGCTAACTTATTGATTCTGGTGTGTAAAAAAACAACCGGGTGTTGGTTTGTGTTCAGGTTAGGATTTTTAGGGTTAGTGTTAGGAAGGAATGGACTAAATTACTTAATATTATTATTAAGTCTATAAAGTGTGTGTGTGTTCAGTGCTTTATTGTGTATAGCTCTGTAGTGACTAAGTCACTTCCTATAAAAAAGAGAGAAGGAGAGAATGAAAAGCAGACTTGCGCAGATAATTACTACACTGGTCCATTTTAAGAGAACATTAGGGAGGAAGAGGGGAGAGAGGAGGCCAAAGAGAGAACTGCTCCCAACTTCTTTTGAGAGTGAGGAGTTTGACTGGACTGAACCAACTGGTTACTTGGAGAACAAACACACAGAAAAATCCCTGTGCTTTGAGGGAGAGTCAGGGGGGTAATTAGTTCGGGGGTGGGTATGACCAGTGGTGTAAAAAGTACACAATTGTCATACTTGAATAAAAGTAAAGATACATTCATAGAAAATGACTCAAGTAAAAGTCAAAGTCACCCAGTAAAGTTCTACTTAAGCATAAGTCTAAAAGGTTTGGTTTCAAATATAGTTAAGTATCAAAAGTAAATGTAATTGCTAAAACATACATACGTTTCAAAAGTTTAAGTTAAAGTATAAATCATTTCAAATTCCTTGTATTAAGCAAACAAGATGACACCATTTTCTTGTTTTTTACATTTACGGAATACCAGGGGCACGCTCCCACACTTTACAAACAAAGCATGTGTTTAGTGAGTCCTCCAGATCAGAGGCAGTGGGGGTGACCAGGGATGTTCTCTGTTTAGTGAGTCCTTCAGATCAGAGCCAGTGGGGGTGACCAGGGATGTTCTCTGTTTAGTGAGTCCTCCAGATCAGAGGCAGTGGGGGTGACCAGGGATGTTCTCTGTTTAGTGAGTCCTCCAGATCAGAGCCAGTGGGGGTGACCAGGGATGTTCTCTGTTTAGTGAGTCCTCCAGATCAGAGACAGTAGGGATGACCAGGGATGTTCTCTGTTTAGTGAGTCCTCCAGATCAGAGGCAGTAGGGATGACCAGGGATGTTCTCTGTTTAGTGAGTCCTCCAGATCAGAGGCAGTATAGATGACCAGGGATGTTCTCTGTCTAGTGAGTCCTCCAGATCAGAGGCAGTGGGGGTGACCAGGGATGTTCTCTGTTTAGTGAGTCCTCCAGATCAGAGGCAGTGGGAGTGACCAGGGATGTTCTCTGTTTAGTGAGTCCTCCAGATCAGAGGCAGTGGGGGTGACCAGGGATATTCTCTGTTTAGTGAGTCCTCCAGATCAGAGGCAGTAGGGATGACCAGGGATGTTCTCTGTCCAGAGGAGTCCTCCAGATCAGAGGCAGTGGGGGTGACCAGGGATGTTCTCTTGATAAGTGTGTGAATTAGACCATTTTCCTGTCCTGCTAAGCATTCAAAATGTGTGTACTTTTGGGTGTCAGGGAAATGTATGGAGTAAAAAGAACATAGTTTTCTTTAGGAATGTAGTGAAGTAAAAGTAAAAGATGTCAAAAATATAAGTATTAAAGTAAAGTACAGATACCCCCAAAAAGTAGTACTTTTTAAGTATTGTCATGTCTTGTTATGTCTGTTCCTGTCCTTTCTCTTCATTCTCTCTCTCTGCTGGTCTTTTTAGGTTACCTTCTCTGTCTCTCATTCCTCAGCTGTTCTACATCTGCCCTAACTAGCTCATTCTCTCTTTCCCCACCTGTTCTCTCTTCCCCCTCTGATTAGGTCTCTATTTCTTTCTCTGTTCCTGCTACTTTCAGTGTCTGATTCTTGTTTGTGTTTTTTGATGCCAGAAGCAAGCTGTCGTCTCGTTTGCTTCCACCTTGTCCTGTCCTGTCGGAGTCTGCATGCATGGCAGGTGCAACCTGCATTATACTACGTTCTTTGGTTCCATTGACTACGTTGGAAGAGGATTTATGCCATTCCTGTTTTTTATTAAAGAACTCTGTTTTCTGTTAAAACCGCGTTTGGGTCTTCACTCAAGTTCCTAACAGAAGAATCAGACCAAGAATGGACCCAGCGGCTCCGGACCCTTTTCACTCCGCCGTCGAGATCCAGGGAGCGATGCTAGGCAGACACGAGGAGGAATTGTCTGCTGCTCAACATGCCGTTGAGACCCTGGCCGTCCAAGTCTCCGACCTCACAAGACGGGTTCACCAACTCCACCTCGATCCACCGCCCACTTCCAGGGTTTCCGAGTCTCCGGAGCCCAGGATCAACAACCCGCCGTGTTACTCTGGGGAGCCCACTGAGTGCCGCTCATTCCTCACTCAGTGTGATGTGGTGTTCTCTCTCCAGCCCAACACTTACTCCAGGAGCGCAGCCCGCATCGCCTACGTCATTTCTCTCCTTACCGGACGGGCGCGTGAGTGGGGCACGGCAGTCTGGGAGGCGAGGGCTGAGTGTATTAACCAGTATCAGGACTTTAAGGAGGAGATGATACGGGTTTTTGACCGTTCTGTTTTTGGCGAGGAGGCTTCCAGGGCCCTGTCTTCCCTATGTCAGGGGAATAGATCCATAACGGATTATTCTATTGAGTTTCGCACTCTCGCTGCCTCTAGTGACTGGAACGAGCCGGCTTTGCTCGCTCGTTTTCTGGAGGGTCTCCACGTCGAGGTTAAGGATGAGATCCTCTCCCGGGAGGTTCCTTCCAGTCTGGACTCCTTAATAGCTCTCGCTATTCGCATAGAGCGACGGTTTGATCTTCGTCGCCGAGCTCGTGGAAAGGAGCTCACGTTCTCCGTTGCTCCCCTCTCCACATCACTGCCACCTGCCGCATCACTGCCACCCTCCCCGCCGGCTCGGATGCTGAGCCTATGCAGCTGGGGGTATTCGCATCTCGGCCAAGGAGAGGGAACGGAGAATCACCAATCGCCTCTGTCTCTACTGCGGCTCCGCTGGTCATTTTGTCACCTCATGTCCAGTAAAAGGCCAGAGCTCATCAGTAAGAGGAGGGCTACTGGTGAGCGCAACTACTCAGGCCTCTCCTTCTGGATCACGCACTACCTTTCCGGTCCATCTCCGCTGGCCCGGTTCATCTGCTTCCTGCAGTGCCTTGATAGACTCTGGGGCGGAGGGCTGTTTTATGGACGAGACCTGGGCTCGGGAACATGACATTCCTCTCAGACAGTTAGGGGAGCCCAGGGCCTTGTTCGCTTTAGATGGTAGTTCTCTCCCCAAGATTCAGCGTGAGACGCTGCCTTTAACCCTCACTGTCTCTGGTAATCATAGCGAAACCATTTCTTTTTTAATTTTTTTTCACCTTTTACACCTGTTGTTTTGGGTCATCCCTGGCTAGTGCGCCATAACCCTTCTATTAATTGGTCTAGTAATACTATCCTATCCTGGAATGTTTCTTGTCATGTAACCTGTTTAATGTCTGCTATCCCTCCTGTTTCCTCTGTCTCTTCTTCACAGGAGGAGCCTGGCGATTTGACAGGGGTGCCGGAGGAGTATCACGATCTGCGCACGGTGTTCAGTCGTTCCAAGGCCACTTCTCTCCCTCCACACCGGTCGTATGACTGTAGTATTGATCTCCTTCCGGGAACTACTCCCCCGGGGTAGATTATACTCTCTGTCGGCTCCCGAACGTAAGGCTCTCGAGGATTATTTGTCGGTTTCGCTCGACGCCGGTACCATAGTCTCCTCCTCCTCCCCGCCGGCGCGGGGTTCTTTTTTTGTTCAGAAGAAGGACGGGTCCCTGCGCCCATGCGTGGATTATCGAGGGCTGAATGACATAACAGTTAAGAATCGTTATCCGCTTCCTCTTATGTCTTCAGCCTTCGAGATCCTGCAGGGAGCCAAGTTTTTCACCAAATTGGACCTTCGTAACGCCTACCATCTCGTGCGCATCAGGGAGGGGGACGAGTGGAAGACGGCGTTTAACACTCCGTTAGGGCACTTTGAATACCGGGTTCTTCCTTTCGGCCTCGTTAACGCTCCAGCTGTCTTTCAGGCACTAGTTAACGACGTCCTGAGAGACATGCTGAACATTTTTGTTTTCGTTTACATGGATGATATCCTGATTTTTTCACCGTCTCTCTCGATTCATGTTCAGCACGTGCGACGCGTCCTCCAGCGCCTTTTGGAGAACTGTCTTTATGTGAAGGCTGAGAAGTGCACTTTTCATGCCGCCTCTGTCCCTTTTCTCGGTTCCGTTATTTCCGCTGAGGGCATTAAGATGGATCCCGCTAAGGTCCAGGCTGTCATTGATTGGCCCGTTCCTAAGTCACGCGTCGAGCTGCAGCGCTTTCTGGGCTTCGCTAATTTCTACCGTCGTTTCATCCGTAATTTCGGTCAGGTGGCAGCTCCTCTCACAGCCCTTACTTCTGTTAAGACGTGCTTTAAGTGGTCCGTTTCCGCCCAGGGAGCTTTTGATCTTCTTAAGAATCGTTTTACATCCGCACCTATTCTTGTTACACCTGACATCTCTAGACAGTTTGTTGTTGAGGTTGACGCGTCAGAGGTGGGCGTGGGAGCCATTCTTTCTCAGCGCTCTCTCTGACGGCAAGGTCCATCCTTGCGCGTTTTTCTCATCGCTTATCGCCGTCAGAACGTAACTATGATGTTGGTAATCGCGAACTGCTCGCCATCCGCTTAGCCCTAGGCGAATGGCGACAGTGGTTGGAGGGGGCGATTTTTGTCGTTTGGACTGACCATAGGAACCTTGAGTACATCCGTTCAGCCAAACGACTTAATGCGCGTCAGGCTCGTTGGGCTCTGTTTTTCGCTCGTTTCGAGTTTGTTATTTCTTATCGTCCGGGCTCAAAAACACCAAGCCTGATGCTTTATCTCGTCTCTTCAGTTCTTCTGAGGTCTCCACCGACCCCGATGGGATTCTCCCTGAGGGGCGTGTTGTCGGGTTGACTGTCTGGGGAATTGAGAGGCAGGTAAAGCAAGCACTCGCTCACACTCCGTCGCCGCGAGCTTGTCCTAGGAACCTTCTGTTCGTTCCCGTTCCTACTCGTCCGGCCGTTCTTCAGTGGGCCCACTCTGCCAAGTTAGCCGGCCACCCCGGCCTTCGGGGTACGCTCGTTCCATTCGCCAGCGTTTCTGGTGGCCCACTCGGGAACGTGACGCGCGTCGATTTGTCGCCGCTTGTTCGGTCTGCGCGCAGACTAAATCTGGGAACTCTCCTCCTGCCGGCCGTCTCAGACCGCTTCCCATTCCCTCTCGACCGTGGTCTCACATCGCTTTAGATTTTATCACCGGACTGCCTTCATCAGCGAGGAAGACAGTTATTCTTACGGTTGTCGATAGATTCTCTAAGGCGGCTCATTTCATTCCTCTCGATAAGCTCCCTTCTGCTAAGGAGACGGCTCAGATCATTATCGAGAATGTTTTCCGAATTCATGGCCTTCCGTCTGACGCCGTTTCCGACAGAGGCCCGCAGTTCACGTCTCAATTTTGGAGGGAGTTTTGCCGTTTGATTGGGGCTTCCGTCAGTCTCTCGTCCGGCTTTCATCCCCAGTCTAACGGTCCGCCGAACGGGCCAATCAGACTGTTGGTCGCATTTACGCAGTCTTTCTTTTCGTAACCCTGCGTCTTGGTCAGAACAGCTCCCTGGGCAGAGTACGCCCACAACTCGCTTCCCTCGTCTGCTACCGGTCTATCCCCTTTTCAGTGTAGCCTCGGGTACCAGCCTCCGCTGTTCTCATCTCAGCTCGCCGAGTCCTGCGTCCCCTCCGCTCAGGCTTTTGTCCAGCGTTGCGAGCGCACCTGGAAGGGGGTCAGGTCGGCACTTTGCCGTAATAGGGCGCAGACTGTGAGGGCCGCTAGACAAGCGTAGGACCAAGAGTCCTAGATATTGTTGCGGTCAGAGAGTATGGCTCTCCACTCTGAACCTTCCCCTTAAGACAGCTTCTCGCAAGTTGGCCCCGCGGTTCATTGGTCCGTTCCGTATTTCCCAGGTCATTAATCCTGTCGCAGTGCGACTTCTTCTCCGCGCTATCTTCGTCGCGTTCACCCGGTCTTCCATGTCTCCTGTGTTAAGCCCGTTCTTCGCGCCCCGCTCGTCCCTCCCCCCATCCTTGTCGAGGGCGCACCCATCTACAGGGTTCGTAAGATTTTGGACATGCGCCCTCGGGGGCCGTGGTCATCAGTACCTAGTGGATTGGGAGGGGTACGGTCCTGAGGAGAGGAGTTGGGTTCCCTCTCGGGACGTGCTGGACCGTTCGCTGATCGATGATTTCCTCCGTTGCCGCCAGGTTTCCTCCTCGAGTGCGCCAGGAGGCGCTCGGTGAGTGGGGGGTACTGTCATGTCTTGTTATGTCTGTTCCTGTCCTTTCTCTTCATTCTCTCTCTCTGCTGGTCTTTTTAGGTTACCTTCTCTGTCTCTCATTCCTCAGCTGTTCTACATCTGCCCTAACTAGCTCATTCTCTCTTTCCCCACCTGTTCTCTCTTCCCCCTCTGATTAGGTCTCTATTTCTTTCTGTTCCTGCTACTTTCAGTGTCTGATTCTTGTTTGTGTTTTTTGATGCCAGAAGCAAGCTGTCGTCTCGTTTGCTTCCACCTTGTCCTGTCCTGTCGGAGTCTGCATGCATGGCAGGTGCAACCTGCATTATACTACGTTCTTTGGTTCCATTGACTACGTTGGAAGAGGATTTATGCCATTCCTGTTTTTTATTAAAGAACTCTGTTTTCTGTTAAAACCGCGTTTGGGTCTTCACTCAAGTTCCTAACAAGTATTTTTACTTAAGTACTTTATACCACTGGGTATGGCAACACACACACACACACACACACACAAGAGAGAACTCAAATACTGATAGATATGTGGACGTTCAAAGACACACACTAATGCGCACACACCTGGACGAAGATGTTAATCCTGTGTAATTACAGTATATGCCATATTTGTATTAATTTGCAAGTGGAGTACAGCTTGATTACTGAAGGGGGTGTGTGTGTATATGTGTATTTGTATGTATGTGCTTGTGCATGTGTGTGTGTGTGTGCCCTCCTCAGTTAGTAGGTTAGTGAGAGATTGCCAGGGCTGCAGATAAGAGGATTTGAGTGGAATTTGTGTCATTCTATTGGCGGAGGAATAGATTTATATTGATTTTAATCAGAGAGAGACAGATTCACTGAACCACAGATAATATAGATGGGGAGAGATAGAGAGAGGCAGAGAAGGTGTCAGAGGTAAACACAGAAAGAGAGAGCAAGCAACTGACGAGAGGAGAGAGAATATTAGAGAGAATAAAGAGGTTCTCCAAAACAAAAACACATGACATGCTGGCCGGGTGTTTCTCCACTTGGCGAGAGAGTGAAAGATTAACGGAACATCAGGACACTTTTATGAGGAGGAAGAGCTAACAACACACTCATCACATCTTGGAGTATTTGAAGAAATGCAGCTGTGTGGTGAGTGATCATCGACCACAACCATCAACATTGCAACCACAACCACAACCACAACCACAACCATCAACACTGCAACCACAACCATCAACAGTGCAACAAGGACCACAACCATCATCACTGCAACAAGGACCACAACCATCAACCCCAACCCCTGACTGTGATCGGAGCGATCATAGTTCTATTGGAGTCCCTGCTTTAAGTGACTGTCATTTATTTTTCTAATATGCTTTTATTAGTTAATGTTTCCCTGGAAAAACAGTGACACATGTTATTGCTCTGTGGACTATACTGGCTACATAAAGATGAACTGAACTCCTGACCTTTAACTCCAACCCTGACCACATCATGAACGCTGTCCTTCTGGCCGTGGCGTGGCTGTGCTTGGTCTGGGCCGTGACGTGGCCTGTAACCACGGTGACAGGGATCCGTAACCCAGGACGACGGAGGCACAAAGACGTTTATGTGGGGGAGCACAGCAAGAACAAACACAGAGGGTAGGAGGACACATACTATAGGCACACATGCATCAGGGTTGGGGCTAATTCCTTTTGAATTCCAGTCGATTCAGAAAGTACACTGAAATTCAAATTCTCTCCAATGTTTGGAATTGTAATTTGGTTTACTTTCTGAATTGACTGGAATTGACCCCAACCCTGGCATGCACACACATAACTCTGTAACCCTGTAAACCACATACCTCCATAACCCTATACATCCTGTAATTCAGTGGTTCTCAAACCTCTCTTGGGGACTCATAACAGTTCCATGTATTTAATCTATTCAGTGCTACAACAACATTGTGAAATGTCTGGCAGTCCCAAGGAGAGGTTTGAGAACCATTGCTGTTATTTTTTCCTTGCTCTTACTCCACGACCTGGGGTCCACCTTGGCTTCCAGCTATATCAGTCTTCATCAAGTTACAGAGTGCCGGCCCGGAAGAAGTCTGGAGGGATTCCAGGGAGTAGCTAATTACCAAATTTGGCAGTGTGTGTATGTGGGGGGGCTGTTGTGAAAACCGCAGGCTGTGTTTCTTCAATCAAACCCTACAATTAGTCTTATTAAAGAAACATATTGCTCAACTATTGCAGGGTGTTGGGGTGTGTGGGTTTATAATGTGTGTTGTCTTTCCAGGCGTATAGACCATAAACTGATGCGGCAGGACAGCACCAAGTCTCTACTCATTAAGACTGAACAGCTGCTGAGGATCGAGGAGCACGACTTCGCTATGAGACCTGGCTTTGGAGGTGAGAAACACGCATGTCCACCATACACAGGAAACACTAAAACTAATCCAATCAGTCACTCTCTGTCCTCCTTTAATGATGCGTACGATGGCCGTGCTATGAGAGGACCTGCACGCCACTGGGTTTCCCTGAACATATCGCTCCCAAACCAACACTGACCCACATTACACTGTGTGTGTGTGTGTGTGTGTGTGTGTGTGTGTGTGTGTGTGTGTGTTGTCATACCCAGTGGTATGTGTGTGTGTTGGGGGGGATTCATAAACAGTAATCTGGATTATAATCCAGGTCTGTTGAAACAGATAGAGGGGTGGGAAATAGGGTTGGAAACAGCCCAGTTCAGCCAAGGGTGGACGACAGGCCTTCATACTACCCAAACAGGTCATTGACAGTGAGAGAGAGACTGGTTTGACTGGTTAATAAGGCTTTAAATTTAATATAGAGATGTTTATTCTGTTGATTTATGAGTCACTCTGTGCAACTGGAGGAAGCAGAGGCTTAATTACAAGATGTGGTGTGTGTGTGTGGTTTGTTTAATTGTGAGGGAGGTTAATTTAAAACTATGTTTATTGGGCTGAAAGGCTACTAACATTCAGAGAACATCAACATACTTCACACCCATAAAAAAATGATCAATTAAAACACACACATATAATAATCGCACCACCGTTGATGGCTGCCGTTTTACGGGCTCCTAACCAACTGTGCGATTATGTTTCTTTTTTTTGCATTGTTTGTAACTCATTTTAAACATAATGTTGCAGCTACCGTCTCTTATGACTGAAAATAGTTTCTGGTCACCACAACAGCGATTGCTCACCTCAAACTGGACTAAGATTTTTTATTTAATGAGTCTAATGTGAAGGATATACTGGTTTATCAAGACAAGGCCCAAATTCCCGTCATCAGCGTGAAGAAAAGACAGAGAAAAAGGGGGTGGAGTGTCTTGTAAGAATTCGCCGATGAGTAGGTAAACCACCACTACCCTCCGTATTATTGGCCTGAAGTGCAATCATTGGAAAACAAACTGGACGATCTACGATTAAGACTATCATACCAACAGGACATTAACATCTGTAATATTTTATGTTTCACGAGACGTGGCCGAACGATGACACGGATAATATAGAGCTGGTTGGCTTCTCCGTGCATCGGCAGGACAGAGCTGCTGCGTCTGGTAAGAAGAGGGACGAGGGTGTGTCTATTTGTCAATAACTGCTGGTGCGCGATGTCTAATATTAAAGAGGTATTGTTCACCTGAGATAGAATACCTCATTATAAGCTGTAGACCACACACACCAAGAGAGTTCTCATCTACATTTTTCATAGCCATCTATTTACCTCCACAAACCGATGCCGGCACTAAGACCACACTCAACCAGCTGTATAAAGCCATAACCAAACAAGAAAATGATCATGCAGAAGCGGCTCTCCTAGTGGCTGGGGACTTTAATTCAGGCAAACTTATATCTATTTTACCTCATTTCTACTAGCATGTCACGTGCAACCAGAGGAAAGAAATACAAGATCCCCTTTACACCACACACAGAGATGCTCACATACAATGCTCTCCCTCACTCTCCATTTGGCAAATCTGACTATAACTCTATCCTCCTGATTCCTGCATACAAGCAAAAACTAATGCAGTAAGTACCAGTGACTCGCGCAATAAGGAAGTGTTCAGATGACGCGAATGCTAAACTACAGGACTGTTTTGCCAGCACAGACTGGAATATGTTCCGGGATCCATCCAATGGATCTGAGGGGTTTACCACCTGTCACCGGCTTCATCAATAAGTGCATCAATGACGTCGTCACCACATTGACCCTATGTACATTTCCCAACCAGAAGTCATGGATTACAGGCAACATGCGCACCGAGCTAAAGGCTAGAGCTGCCGCTTTCAAAGAGCGGGACACTAATCCGGACGCTTATAAGAAATCCCACTATGCCCTCAGGCAAACCATCAAAAAGGAAAAGCATCAATACAGGACTAAGATTGAATCGTACTACACCGGCTTTGATGCTCGTCGGATGTGGCAGGACTTGAAAAATATTACGAACTACAAAGGGAAACCCAGCCGCGAGCTCCCCAGGAGAGCTAAATGCCTTTTATGCTCGCTACGAGGCAAGAAACACTGAAGCATGCATGAGGGTGTTGGTGTTTGTTTCTCTGTTTTGGTGTTTTGGGTGAGGAGCTCTGCCAGTCCTGACGAGATGTGTGTGCGTGTCTGTTCTCAGGTGCAGCCATCCCTGTAGGCATTGATGTTCAGGTGGAGAGCATCGACAGCATTTCAGAGGTCAACATGGTATGAGCCTGTGTACCCTTTGTGTATAATCTATACACGTGTGTGTATAATCCACACACGTGTCTGAGTGTGTTTAATCATGAGTGTGTGTTCTGCTCAGGACTTCACCATGACTCTGTACCTGCGCCACTACTGGAAGGATGAGCGGCTGGCGTTTCCATCTCGTAGCAACGTGAGCAGGACATTTGATGGGCGTCTGGTGAAGAAGATGTGGGTTCCTGACGTGTTCTTCGTCCACTCCAAGAGGTCCTTCATCCATGACACCACCATGGAGAACATCATGATCAGGGTCTATCCTGACGGAAGCATACTCTACAGTGTCAGGTAGAGCATCAGTGTGTGTGTGTGTGTGCCTGAGTGTGTTACTATATGTAGGTTTACTGTATCTTATCTATTGGCATATGATTATTATGTGGGTGTTATAGGATCACAGTGACTGCTCTCTGCTCCATGGACTTCAGCAGCTTCCCTCTGGACACACAGAACTGTTCACTGGAACTAGAGAGCTGTGAGTCACACTGACTTACACACATCACGCAGCAGCACACATGCACACACACATATTTCCATAAATATAAACCTGCATCCACACTAACAATCTGATTGCTGGTTGATTGGTTAGACAAATACTCACCAAACTCTCTCTCTCCCCCATCTCCCTCTCTCCCTCTCTCCATCCCCCTTTCTAGATGCGTATAATGAGAATGATCTGATGTTGTATTGGAAGAATGGCAATGACTCTCTGAGGACAGATGAGATGGTTCTCTCTCAGTTCTTCATCAAGAAGTTCCACCCTTCCAGTGGGCTCGCATTCTACAGCAGCACAGGTCTGTCTGGATATTTATGTATGTGTTCTGTGTTCCATGTGTCTCATCTCTCATACCATTTAGACCATTGGTACTCAACTACGTTTTGAGAAGGTCACACAAATTTCCTAGGTGGCAAAGGGTCCGGATAGATATTTATCAGCATAGTAACAAACCCCCACCCAGGTTTAAAGCAAATTTCTTGCAATACTTCACATTTTGTCATGTCTTATGTGTTTTCATATCAAATCAAATGTATTTATATAGCCCTTCGTACATCAGACTGATATCTCAAAGTGCTGTACAGAAACCCAGCCTAAAACCCCTAGGAAAAAACTCCCTAGAAAGGCCAAAACCTAGGAAGAAACCTAGAGAGGAACCAGGCTATGAGGGGTGGCCAGTCCTCTTCTGGCTGTGCCAGGTGGAGATTATAACAGAACATGGCCAAGATGTTCAAATGTTCATAAATTACCAGTATCGTCAAATAATAATAACCACAGTCGTTGTCGTGGGTGGAGTCAGCACATCAGGAGTAAATGTCAGTTGGCTTTTCATAACCGATCATTAAGAGCATCTCTACCATTCCTGCTGTCTCTAGAGAGTTGAAAACAGCAGGTCTGGGACAGGTAGCACGTCCGGTGAATGGGTCAGGATTCCATAGCCGCAGGCAGAACATTTGAGACTGGAGCAGCAGCACGGCCAGGTGGACTGGGGACAGCAAGAAGTCATCATGCCAGGTAGTCCTGAGGCATGATCCTAGAGCTCAGGTCCTCAGAGAGAGAGAAAGAAAGAGAGAATTAGAGAGAGCATACTTAAATTCACACAGGACACCTGATAAAACAGGAGAAGTACTCCAGATATAACTAACTGACCCTAGCCCCCCGACACCTAAACTACTGCAGCATAAATCCTGGAGTCTGAGGAGACACTGTGGCCCCATCCGATGATATCCCCGGACAGGGCCAAACAGGAAGGATATAACCCCACCCATTTTGCCAAAGCACAGCCCCACACCACTAGAGGGATATCTTCAACCACCAACTTACCATCCTGAGACAAGGCCGAGTATAGCCCACAAAGATCTCCACCACGGCACAACCCACGGGGGGGCGCCAACCCAGACAGGGAAGATCACATCAGTGACTCAACCCACTCAAGTGATGCACCCCTCCTAGGGACGGCATGAAAGAGCACCAGTAAGCCAGTGACTCAGCCCCTGTAATAGGGTTAGAGGCCGAGAATCCCAGTGAAAAGAAGGGAACCGGCCAGGCAGTGACAGCAAGGGCGGTTAGTTGCTCCAGAGCCTTTCCGTTCACCTTCACACTCCTGGGCCAGACTACACTCAATCATATGACCCACTGAATAGATGAGTCTTCAGTAAAGAGTTAAAGGTTGAGACCGAGTCTGCGTCTCTCACATGGGTAGGCAGACCATTCCATAAAAATGGAGCTCTATAGGAGAAAGCCCTGCCTCCAGCTGTTTGCTTAGAAATTCTAGGGACAATTAGGAGGCCTTGTGACCGTAGCGTACGTGTAGGTACAGTGGGGCAAAAAAGTATTTAGTCAGCCACCAATTGTGCAAGTTCTCCCACTTAAAAAGATGAGAGAGGCCTGTAATTTTCATCATAGGTACACTTCAACTATGACAGACAAAATGAGAAACAAAATCCAGAAAATCCCATTGTAGGATTTTTATTTATTTATTTGCAAATTATGGTGGAAAATAAGTATTTGGTCAATAACAAAAGTTTATCTCAGTACTTTGTTATATACCCTTTGTAGGCAATGACAGAGGTCAAATGTTTTCTGTAAGTCTTCACAAGGTTTTCACACACTGTTGCTGGTATTTTGGCCCATTCCTCCATGCAGATCTCCTCTAGAGCAGTGATGTTTTGGGACTGTTGCTGGGCAACACGGACTTTCAACATCCTCCAAAGATTTTCTATGGGGTTGAGATCTGGAGACTGGCTAGGCCACTCCAGGACCTTGAAATGCTTCTTACGAAGCCACTCCTTTGTTTCCCCGGGCGGTGTGTTTGGGATCATTGTCATGCTGAAAGACCCCGCCACGTTTCATCTTCAATGCCCTTGCTGATGGAAGGAGGTTTTCACTCAAAATCTCACAATACATGGCCCCATTCATTCTTTCCTTTACACGGATCAGTTGTCCTGGTCCCTTTGCAGAAAAACAGCCCCAAAGCATGATGTTTCCACCCCCATGCTTCACAGTAGGTATGGTGTTCTTTGGATGCAACTCAGCATTCTTTGTCCTCCAAACACGACGAGTTGAGTTTTTACCAAAAAGTTCTATTTTGGTTTCATCTGACCATATGACATTCTCCCAATCTTCTTCTGGATCATCCAAATGCTCTCTAGCAAACTTCAGACGGGCCAGGACATGTACTGGCTTAAAACCTCTTAAAGAGCGTGTGAATTTGTTCAGCTTTTTGTTAAAAATCGTGCAAAATTTCAAAGTCCTGTTACTCATGCCAGGAACATAGTATATGCATATGATTAGTATGTGTGGATAGAAAACACTCTGACGTTTCTAAAACTGGTTAAATCATGTCTGTGACTATAACAGAACGTCTGTAGCAGGTAAAACTCCAAGGAAAAGTGATCACAAAAAACACACAAAAAATATCACTCCGCCAGTCTCCGTATCGTCTATGGCAAGAGAAAATAGATAGGGCCCAGTTTACAGTTCCTACAGCTTCCGCACGATGTCTCCAGTGTTGGGAATTGGGTTGAAGTTAATTCTTGGTGAAATGAGAAATAGGCACTTCCTGTCATCGAATACACAGGAGAAAGTTATGGAAGAGAGAAAATCATCCATGATTTGTTGACTTGCTGCTATTGAATACAGATCGCTCCGTGATCAATTTGATCGATTATTAAGGTTTACTAATACCTAAAGTTCGATTACAAAAGTAGTTTGAAGTGTTTTGTCAAAGTTTATAGGCAACTTTTTTAATTTAAAAAAATGACGTTGCGTTTTGAAACTGTGTTTTTTCCTGGATCAGACGGTCTTCATTAATGGACATTTTGGGTATACATGGACCGATTTAATCGAAAAAAAGACCCAATTGTGATGTTTATGGGACATATAGGAGTGCCAACAAAGAAGTTCGTCAAAGGTAATGAATGTTTTATATTTCATTTCTGCGTTTTGTGTAGCGCCGGCTACGCAAATTATTTAGTTTACGTCCCCTTCGTGTATTTCGGGGGGTTGCATGCTATCAGATAATAGCTTCTCATGCTTTCGCCAAAAAGCATTTTAAAAATCTGACATGTTGGCTAGATTCACAACGAGTGTAGCTTTAATTGAGTACTCTGCATGTGTGTTTTAATGAAAGTTTGAGTTTTATCGAGTACTATTACTATTACTATTACTACATTTCCCCTGATGTTGATCCCTGTACAGGGACAGTAGCCATAAAAAGTTTTAAGCAGGGGGACACATCTGGCACTGCAGGATTTGAGTCCCTGGCAGCGTTGTGTGTTACTAATGGTAGGCTTTGTTACTTTGGTCCCAGCTCTCTGCAGGTCATTCACTAGGTCCCCCCGTGTGGTTCTGGGATTTTTGCTCACCGTTCTTGTGATCATTTTGACCCCACGGGGTGAGATCTTGCGTGGAGCCCCAGATCGAGGGAGATTATCATTGGTCTTGTATGTCTTCCATTTCCTAATAATTGCTCCCACAGTTGATTTCTTCAAACCAAGCTGCTTACCTATTGCAGATTCAATCTTCCCAGCCTGGTGCAGGTCTACAATTTTGTTTCTGGTGTCCTTTGACAGCTCTTTGGTCTTGGCCATAGTGGAGTTTGGAGTGTGACTGTTTGAGGTTGTGGACAGGTGTCTTTTATACTGATAACAAGTTCAAACAGGTGCCATTAATACAGGTAACGAGTGGAGGACAGAGGAGCCTCTTAAAGAAGAAGTTACAGGTCTGTGAGAGCCAGAAATCTTGCTTGTTTGTAGGTGACCAAATACTTATTAAATCCTACAGTGTGATTTTTCAGGATTTTTTTCTCATTTTGTCTGTCATAGTTGAAGTGTACCTATGATGAAAATTACAGGCCTCTCTCATCTTTTTAAGTGGGAGAACTTGCACAATTGGTGGCTGACTAAATACTTTTTTGCCCCACTGTATGTACGGCAGGACCAAATCAGAGAGAAAGGTAGGAGAAAGCCCATGTAATGCTTTGTAGGTTAGCAGTAAAACGTTGAAATCAGCCTTTACCTTCACAGGAAGCCAGGGAGGCTAGCACTGGAGTAATATGATCTAATTTATTTGTTCTAGTCAGGATTCTAGCAGTCGTATTTAGTACCAACTGAAGTTTATTTAGTGCTTTATTCGGGTAGCCGGAAAGTAGAGCATTGCAGTAGTCTAACCTTGAAGTAACAAAAGCATGGATTCATTTTTCTGCATCATCTTTGGACAGAAGGTTTCTGATTTTTGCAATGCTACGTAGATGGAAAAAAGCTGTCCTTGAAACAGTCTTGATATGTACGTCAAAAGAGAGATCAGGGTCCAGAGTAACGCCGAGGTCATTCACAGTTTTATTTCAGACAATTGTACAACCATTAAGATTAATTATCAGATTCAACAGAAGATCTCTTTGTTTCTTGGGACCTAGAACAAGCATCTCTGCTTTGTCCGAGTTTAAAAGTAGAAAGTTTGCAGCCATCCTTATGCCTGAAACAAAAAATTGTCTGAGGGCAATTTTGGGGCTTTACCATGTTTCATTGAAATGTACAGCTGTGTGTCATCCGCATAGCAGTTAAAGTTAACATTATGTTTTCTAATGACATCCCCAAGAGATAAAATATCAAATCAAATCAAATTTTTTATTTGTCACATACACATGGTTAGCAGATGTTAATGCGAGTGTAGCGAAATTCTTGTGCTTCTAGTTCCGACAGTGCAGTAATAACCAACAAGTAATCTAACTAACAATTCCAAAACTACTGTCTTATACACACAAGTGTAAGGGGATAAAGAATCTATACCTAAAGATATATGAATGAGTGATGGTACAGAGCAGCATAGGCAAGATACAGTAGATGGTATCGAGTACAGTATATACATATGAGATGTGTATGTAAACAAAGTGGCATAGTTAAAGTGGCTAGTGATACATGTATTACATAAAGATGCAGTAGATGATATAGAGTACAGTATATACGTATTCATATGAGATTAATAATGTAGGGTATGTAAACATTATATTTGGTAGCATTGTTTAAAGTGGCTAGTGATATATTTGACATAATTTCCCATCAATTCCCATTATTAAAGTGGCTGGAGTTGAGTCAGTGTGTTGGCAGCAGCCACTCAATGTTAGTGGTGGCTGTTTAACAGTCTGATGGCCTTGAGATAGAAGCTGTTTTTCAGTCTCTCGGTCCCAGCTTTGATGCACCTGTACTGACCTCGCCTTCTGGATGATAGCGGGGTGAACAGGCAGTGGCTCGGGTGGTTGTTGTCCTTGATGATCTTTATGGCCTTTCTGTAACATCGGGTGGTGTAGGTGTCCTGGAGGGCAGGTAGTTTGCCCCCGGTGATGCGTTGTGCAGACCTCACTACCCTCTGGAGAGCCTTACAGTTGTGGGCGGAGCAGTTGCCGTACCAGGCGGTGATACAGCCCGCCAGGATGCTCTCAATTGTGCATCTGTAGAAGTTTGTGAGTGCTTTTGGTGACAAGCCAAATTTCTTCAGCCTCCTGAGGTTGAAGAGGCGCTGCTGCGCCTTCTTCACGATGCTGTCTGTGTGGGTGGACCAATTCAGTTTGTCTGTGATGTGTATGCCGAGGAACTTAAAACTACCCTCTCCACTACTGTTCCATCGATGTGGATAGGGGGGTGTTCCCTCTGCTGTTTCCTGAAGTCCACAATCATCTCCTTAGTGTTGTTGACGTTGAGTGTGAGGTTATTTTCCTGACACCACACTCCGAGGGCCCTCACCTCCTCCCTGTAGGCCATCTCGTCGTTGTTGGTAATCAAGCCTACCACTGTTGTGTCGTCCGCAAACTTGATGATTGAGTTGGAGGCGTGTGTGGCCACGCAGTCGCGGGTGAACAGGGAGTACAGGAGAGGGCTCAGAACGCACCCTTGTGGGGCCCCAGTGTTGAGGATCAGCGGGGTGGAGATGTTGTTGCCTACCCTCACCACCTGGGGGTGGCCCGTCAGGAAGTCCAGTACCCAGTTGCACAGGGCGGGGTCGAGACCCAGGATCTCGAGCTTAATGACGAGCTTGGAGGGTACTATGGTGTTAAATGCCGAGCTGTAGTCGATGAACAGCATTCTCACATAGGTATTCCTCTTGTCCAGATGGGTTAGGACAGTGTGCAGTGTGGTTGAGATTGCATCGTCTGTGGACCTATTTGGGCGGTAAGCAAATTGGAGTGGGTCTAGGGTGTCAGGTAGGGTGGAGGTGATATGGTCCTTGACTAGTCTCTCAAAGCACTTCATGATGACGGAAGTGAGTGCTACGGGGCGGTAGTCGTTTAGCTCAGTTACCTTAGCTTTCTTGGGAACTGGAACAATGGTGGCCCTCTTGAAGCATGTGGGAACAGCAGACTGGGATAGGGATTGATTGAATATGTCCGTAAACACACCAGCCAGCTGGTCTGCACATGCTCTGAGGGCGCGGCTGGGGATGCCGTCTGGGCCTGCAGCCTTGCGAGGGTTAACGCATTTAAATGTTTTACTCACCTCGGCTGCAGTGAAGGAGAGTCCGCATGTTTTCTTTGCAGGCCATGTCAGTGGCACTGTATTGTCCTCAAAGCGGGCAAAAAAGTTATTTAGTCTGCCTGGGAGCAAGAGATCCTGGTCCGTGACGGGGCTGGTTTTCTTTTTGTAATCCGTGATTGACTGTAGACCCTGCCACATACCTCTTGTGTCTGAGCCGTTGAATTGAGATTCTACTTTGTCTCTATACTGACGCTTAGCTTGTTTGATTGCCTTGCGGAGGGAATAGCTACACTGTTTGTATTCGGTCATGTTTCCGGTCACCTTGCTCTGATTAAAAGCAGTGGTTTGCGCTTTCAGTTTCACGCGAATGCTGCCATCAATCCACGGTTTCTGTTTTGGGAATGTTTTAATCGTTGCTATGGGAACGACATCTTCAACGCACGTTCTAATGAACTCGCACACCGAATCAGCGTATTCGTCAATGTTGTTGTCTGACGCAATACGAAACATATCCCAGTCCACGTGATGGAAGCAGTCTTGGAGTGTGGAATCAGATTGGTCGGACCGGCGTTGGACAGACCTCAGCGTGGGAGCTTCTTGTTTTAGTTTCTGTCTGTAGGCAGGGATCAACAAAATGGAGTCGTGGTCAGCTTTTCCGAAAGGAGGGCGGAGCAGGGCCTTATATGCGTTGCGGAAGTTAGAATAACAATGATCCAAGGTTTTGCCAGCCCTAGTTGCGCAATCGATATGCTGATACAATTTAGGGAGTCTTGTTTTCAGATTAGCCAATGAATGCAGCCTCAGGATGTATGGATTCCAGTTTGCAAAGAGTCAAATAAAGTTTGTTCAGAGTGATTATAATCGAAGAGAATTCCCTTGGTAGATAATGCGGTCGACATTTGATTGTGAGGAATTCTAAATCAGATGAACAGAAGGATTTGAGTTCCTGTTTCTTTTTGTGATCACACCACGTCTCGTGAGCCATAAGGCATACGCCCCCGCCCCTCTTCTTACCAGCAAGATGTTTGTTTCTGTCGGCGCGATGCGTGGAGAAACTAGCTGGCTGCACCGACTCCGATAGCGTCTCTCCAGTGAGCCATGTTTCCGTGAAGCAAAGAACGTTACAGTCGCTGATGTCCCTCTGGAATGCTACCCTTGCTCGGATTTCATCAACCTTGTTGTCAAGAGACTGGACATTGGTGAGAAGTATACTAGGGAGTGGTGCACGATGTGCCCGTCTCCGGAGTCTGACCAGAAGACCCCTTCGTTTCCCTCTTTTACGAAGTCGTTTTGTTGGGTCGCCGGCTGGGATCCATTCCGTTGTCCTGGGTGAAAGTCAAAACACAGGATCCGCTTCGCGAAAGTCCGATTCTTGGTCGTACTGATGGTGAGTTGACGCTGCTCTTATATTCAGTAGTTCTTCTCGACTGTATGTAATGAAACCTAAGATGACCTGGGGTACTAATGTAAGAACTAACACATAAAAAAACAAAAAACTGCATAGTTTCCAAGGAACGCGAAGTGAGGCGGCCATCTCTGTCGGCACTGGAAAACTATAGTGGTCCTAAAACGGAACCTTGAGGAACACCAACATTTACAGTTGATTTGTCAGAGGACAAACCATTCACAGAGACAAACTGATATCTTTCAGACAGATAAGATCTAAACCAGGACAGAACTTGTCCGTGTAGACCAATTTGGGTTTCCAATCTCTCCCAAAGAATGTGGTGATCGATGGTATTAAAAGCATTATTACGGTCTAGGAGCACGAGGACAGATGCAGAGCCTCAGTCTGATGCCATTAAAAGGACATTTACAAGTGCAGTCTCAGTGCTATGATGGGGTCTAATACCAGACTGAAGCATTTCATATACATTGTTTGTCTTCAGGAAGGCACTGAGTTGCTACGCAACAGCTTTATCTAGAAATTTTGAGAGGAATGGAAGATTCGATATAGGCCGATAGTTTTTTATATTTTCTGAGTCAAGGTTTGGCTTTTTCAAGAGAGGCTTTATTACTGCCACTTTTAGTGAGTTTGGTACACATCCGGTGGATAAAGAGCCCTTTATTATGTTCAACATATGAGGGCCAAGCACAGGAAGTAGCTCTTTCAGTAGTTTAGTTGGAATAGGGTCCAGTATTCAGCTTGAAGGTTTAGAGGCCATGATTATTTTCATCATTGTGTCAAGAGATATAGTACTAAAACACTTGAGTGTCTCTCTTGAGCCTAGGTCCTGGCAGAGTTGTGCAGACTCAGGACAACTGAGCTTTGAAGGAATACACAGATTTAAAGAGGAGTCCGTAATTTGCTTTCTAATAATCATTATCTTTTCCTCAAAGAAGTTCATGAATGTATAACTGCTGAAGTGAAAGCCATCCTCACTTGGGGAATGCTGCTTTTTAGTTAGCTTTGCGACAGTATGAAAAATAAATTTTCGATTGTTTTTATTTTCCTCAATTAAGTTGTAAAAATAGGATGATCGAGCAGCAGTGAGGGCTCTTCGATACTGCACGGTACTGTCTTTCCAAGCTAGTCGGAAGACTTCCAGTTTGGTGTGGCGCCATTTCCGTTCCAATTTTCTGGAAGCTTGCTTCAGAGCTTGGGTATTTTCTGTATACCAGGGAGCTAGTTTCTTCTGAGAAATGTTTTTAGTTTTTAGGGGTGCAACTGCATCTAGGGTATTGCGCAAGGTTAAATTGAGTTCCTCAGTTAGGTGGTTAACTGATTTTTGTCCTCTGACGTCCTTGGTTAGGCAGAGGGAGTCTGGAAGGACATCAAGGAATCTTTATGTTGTCTGTGAATTTATAGCACGACCTTTGATGCTCCTTGGTTGGGGTCTGAGCAGATTATTTGTTGTAATTGCAAACGTAATAAAATGGTGGTCCGATAGTCCAGGATTATGAGGAAAAACATTAAGATCCACAACATTTATTCCATGGGACAAAACTAGGTCCAGAGTATGACTGTGACAGTGAGTAGGTCCAGAGACATGTCGGACAAAACCCACTGAGTCAATGATGGCTCCGAAAGCCATATGATACCTGAGTGACTCAACAAAATCAATAGGGGCCACCTGGGGGTCAGGGCCCCTGGGCATCTGGCCATGAAAAATACAAGATTTAGATTGGTACGTTAGGCTAACCAGCTATCTAGCTAACATGGGTTAGTTGATCAACTGGACATTTCTGAAAGGTTATAAATAGCTCTCTGACGTCTACCAGTGAATTACATAACAAGAGGAAACAGCTGATGGGTCCTGTGTGGCTCAGTCGGTAGAGCATGGCGCTTGCAACGCCAAGCGTCGTGGGTTCGATTCCCGCTGGGACCACCCATATGTAAAAAGTAGTGGCCCCAGCCGACTTGTAAGTCGCTTTGGACAAAAGCGTCTGCTAAATGGGATATATTATTATTATTATTATTTGATGCAACAACCAAATTTCGAAATTGCACCTTGGGCATTACAATGCCTTCAGAAAGTGTTCACACCCCTTGGCTTTTTCCAAATTTGGTTGTGTTACAGCCTGAGTTTAAAATTGATTACATTGAGATTTTATGTCACTGGCCTACACATAATACACCATAATGTATAATGGAATGATGTTTACAAATTAATAAAAAATGAAAAGCTTAAATATCTTGAATCAGTAAGTATTCAACCCCTTTGTTTTGGTAAGACTAAATACGTTTAGGAGTAAAAATGTGCTTAACAAGTCACATAATAAGTTGCATGGACATATTGTAATAGTAGTTTAACTTGATTTTTGAACGACTGCCTTATAAATCTGCCCTCAAACTGGACAATATTTATCTCAATCTCTTCATTCAAAGACTCAATCATCGACCCTCGTACTGACTGTTGTGGCTGCTTTGCGTGATGTATTGTTGTGGCTGCTTTGCATGATGTATTGTTGTGGCTGCTTTGCGTGATGTATTATTGTCTCTACCTACTTGCCCTTTGTGCTGTTGTGCCCAATAATGTTTGTGCTGCTACCATGTTGTGTTGCTACCATGTTGTTGCCATGCTGTGTTGCTACCATGCTGTGCTGTCATGTATTGCTGCCTTGCTGTGTTCTTGTCTAGGTCTCTCTTTACAGTATGTAGTGTTGTGTTGTCTCTCATCGTGATGTGTGTTTTGTCCTATATTTACATGTTCATTTTTTAAAAACATTTTATCCCTGCCCCCGTCCCCGCAGGAGGTCTTTTGCCTTTTGGGAGGCCGTCATTGTAGATAATCATTTTTTCTTAACTGGCTTGCCTAGTTTAAATAAAGGTTAAATTAAAAAAAAATATTTAAAAAAAATATCTGTACCCCACACATAAAATTATCTGTAAGGTCGCTCAGTCGAGCAGGCAATTTCAAACACAGATTCAACCACAAAGACCAGGGAAGTGTTCCAATGCCTTGTAATGAAGGGCACATATTGGTAGATGGATATAAAAAGCATACATTGAATATCCCTTTGAGTATGTTGAAGTTATTAATTTCACTTCGGATGGTGTATCAAGCCTACAAAGATACAGGCGTCCTTCTTGACTCAGTTGCCGGAGATAAAGGAAACTGCTCAGGGATGTATTTCACCATGAGGCCAATGGTGACTTTAAAACAGTTACAGAGTTTAAGGGCTGTGATAGGAGAAAACTGAGGATGGATCAACAACATTGTAGTTACCACACAATACTAACCTAAATGACCGAGTGAAAAGAAGGAAGCCTGTACAGAATAAATCATATTCCAAAACCTGCATCCAGTTTAGAAATAAGGCACTAAAGTAAAATTGCAAAAATGTGGAAAGAATTTAACTTCATGTCATGAATACAAAGCGTTATGTTTGGGGCAAATTTAACAGAACACATCACTGAGTACCACTCTTCATATTTTCAAGCATGGTGGTGGCTGCATCATGTTATGGGTATGCTTGTCATCGGCAAGGACTAGGGATTTTTTGGTG
This sequence comes from Oncorhynchus masou masou, assembly GCF_036934945.1. Classification (NCBI taxonomy): domain Eukaryota; kingdom Metazoa; phylum Chordata; class Actinopteri; order Salmoniformes; family Salmonidae; genus Oncorhynchus; species Oncorhynchus masou. The sequence goes on along the minus strand of NC_088241.1, from coordinate 54,371,139 downwards.
AATAAAAATAAATGGAATAGAGCTGAGCACAGGCAAAATCCTAGAGGAAAACATGGTTCAATCTGCTTTCCAACAGACACTGGGAGATGAATTCACCTTTCAGTCGGACAACAACCTATAACAGTAGTGCAAATATACACTGGAGATGCTTACCAAGATGACATTGAATGTTTCTGAGTGGCCTAGTTAGAGTTTTGACTTGAATTGGCTTGAAAATGGCAAGACTTAAAAATGGATGTCTAACAATGATCAACAATCAATTCGACAGAGCTTGAAGAATTTTTAAATGGATAATTAGCAAATATTGTACAATCCTGGTGTGTAAAGCTCTTAGAGACTTACCCAGAAAGACTTAAAGCTGTAATCGCTGCCAAAGGTGATTCTAACATGTATTGACTCAGGAGTGTGAATACTTAGATATGTCTGTATTTAATTTTCAATCAATTTGCAAACATTTCTAAAAACAGGCTTTTGCTTTGTCGTTATGGGGTATTGTGTGTAGCTCGGTGAGAAAACAAATATATTTATTCAATTTTGAGTTCAGGCTGTAACACATCAGAATGTGGATTAAGGGTAAGTATGTAAGGGGTTTAGTCTCTTTGTCTCAATCTCTCACGCTGTCCCTTTCTTTCTCTCCCCCTCTCTCACCCCATCACCTATCCTCTCTCTCTCTCTCTCTCTCTCGCTCTCTCTCTCGCTCTCTCTCTCTCGCTCTCTCTCTCTATCTAGGTTGGTATAACAGGTTGTATATAAACTTCATCCTGAGGAGACATATCTTCTTCTTCATGCTGCAGACATATTTCCCCACCATGCTGATGGTTCTGCTGTCCTGGGTCTCCTTCTGGATTGACAGGAGGGCTGTGCCTGCACGTGTCTCCCTAGGTAAACACAAACACACACACCAGGAAACACCACTGAAACACCTGGCTACACACCCAAGTTCACATGATTATACTTCTACATAAAATACCTACCATAGTTTATACGCACACTCCTCTCCCTTCAGAGCTCTACAGCCCTAACATGCCTGCTGTCCTCTCCGTTTAGAGCTCTACAGCCCTAACATGCCTGCTGTCCTCTCCCTTCAGAGCTCTACAGCCCTAACATGCCTGCTGTCCTCTCCCTTCAGAGCTCTACAGCCCTAACATGCCTGCTGTCCTCTCCCTTCAGAGCTCTACAGCCCTAACACGCCTGCTGTCCTCTCCCTTCAGTCTACAGCCCTAACACCCTGCTGTCCTCTCTGTTTAGAGCTCTACAGCCCTAACACGCCTGCCTGAGCTCTACAGCCCTCATGCCTGCTGTCCTCTCCCTTCAGAGCTCTACAGCCCTAACATGCCTCCTCTCCCTTCAGAGCTCTACAGCCCTAACATGCCTGCTGTCCCTCCCTTCAGAGCTCTACAGCCCTAACATGCCTGCTGTCCTCTCCCTTCAGAGCTCTACAGCCCTAACATGCCTGCTGTCCTCTCCCTTCAGAGCTCTACAGCCCTAACACGCCTGCCGTCCTCTCCCTTCAGGTATCACTACAGTACTGACCATGTCAACCATCATCACTGGTGTGTCCTCCTCCATGCCACAGGTAAGTGACCGGGTGTGTGTGTGTGGGTGAGGAACTAGCGAGTTTTAATTCTTAATCTGTGTGTGTGTGTGTGTGTGTGTGTGTGTGTGTGTGTGTGTGTGTGTGTGTGTGTGTGTGTGTGTGTGTGTGTGTGTGTGTGTGTGTGTTTTCCAGGTGTCCTATGTGAAGGCAGTGGACATCTACCTGTGGACCAGCTTCCTGTTTGTGTTCCTGTCAGTGATAGAATATGCTGCTGTCAATTACTGCTCTACGCTGGAGGAGATGAGACGACTGAAGAGAGGAAAGGTCAGAGGTCATCCATATTATACCTGGAGCAGAGAGAGCCTATCCCTGACAGGATATTTGTGGTGTTCTCTCTGCACAACACTGCTCTCTAGTGGTTAGATGGAGAAAGGACGCCTAGAAATCGTCACTCCCAGAAATCATCACAAGTTTCTCTCTAACTTTGTCCCCAGGTTGGAGACGATATTAGTTTATCTCCTAGTCTCCATGGTCTATGTGTATACATCTATAGATACACAGTATATCTATATGGAGATGTTATATATCTGTATGTGTGTGTGTCTGTCTGTCTGTCCCCCCATTCAGCTCCCAATCTCGTACAACACCAGCAAAGCCATGGCCTTCGACGGCTGTTTCCATGACAGTGACATTGAGCTGACCCCGTTCCCCCGTCTGCCAACCTCCATGACCTCCAGCCATCACAGAACTCCACTCCAGAACCCTGAGGACCCACCCATCGAGGGGACACGTCTCCGCCGGCAACGGTCGGTGCAGGAGAACGTGGATCTGCTACTTAGCAACAGCTACTTGATCGACTCGTACTCCCGCATGGCCTTCCCTCTGTCCTACCTCCTATTCAATACCATCTACTGGAGTATGTACTCCTCCTGAGGGACCCTACTGAGTATAGTGCTGGGACCCTACTGACTATAACTCCTTCCGAGGGACGGTCCTACTGAGTACTGGGACCCTACTGAGTATGTACTCTTCCTGAGGGACCCTACTGAGTATAGTGCTGGGACCCTACTGACTATAACTCCTTCCGAGGGACGGTCCTACTGAGTACTGGGACCCTACTGAGTATGTACTCCTCCTGAGGGACCCTACTGAGTATAGTGCTGGGACCCTACTGACTATAACTCCTTCCGAGGGACGGTCCTACTGAGTACTGGGACCCTACTGAGTATGTACCCCTCCTGAGGGACCTGAGTGCTGGGACCCTACTGACTATAACTCCTTCCGAGGGACGGTCCTACTGAGTACTGGGACCCTACTGAGTATGTACCCCTCCTGAGGGACCCTACTAAGTATAGGGACCTTACGGAGTATTGACCACCTAAGGGAGGGACCTTACATGGACTCCTCCTGTCGGAATCTACTGAGGATACTACAGGCACCCTATGGAGTATGGACTCCTACTCTGGGGAAGTGTATAATACTGGAACCCTACCAAATTCTAAAGGGCACTTTTCTGTGTGTAATCCAATAATAATGTATGTAGAACTTAATCTGCCCAGACTAAAAAAATAAATGGTGGTCACTGCCAATTAAGGAATATTAACAGAGGGGAACCTTTACAATAGCTAATTGTTGAGTGATTTATGATTTTCAGTTAGTTTAAATTCTGTGGTGAATTAATGGTGTATTTTATGTCCTTTATCCACATAACATGTGTAAATATTTGTATGAACATAACAAGATTCAACAACTGAGACATAAACTGAACAAGTTCCATAGACATGTGACAAACACAAATTGAATAATGTGTCCCTGAACAAAGGGGGGGGGGTCAAAATTGAAAGTAACAGTCAGTATCTGGTGTGACAACCAGCTGCATTAAGTACTGCAGTGCATCTCCTCCTCATGGACTGCACCAGACTTGCCAGTTCTTGCTGTGAGATGTTACCCCACTCTTCCACCAAGGCACCTGCAAGTTCCCAGACATTTCTGGGGGGAATGGCCCTAGACCTCACCCTCCGATCCAACTGGCCCCAGACGTGCTCAATGCGATTGAGATCTGGGCTCTTTGCTGGCCATGGCAGAACACTGACATTCCTGTCTTGCAGGAAATCACGCACAGAACGAGCAGTATGGCTGGTGGCATTGGCATGCTGGAGGGTCTTGTCAGAATGAGCCTGCAGAAAGGGTACCACATGAGGGAGGAGAATATCTTCCCTGTAACTCACAGCGTTGAGATTGCCTGCAATGACAACAAACTCAGTCCGATGATGCTGTGACACACCGCCCCAGACCATGACGGACCCTCCATCTCCAAATCGATCCCACTTCAGGGTACAGGCCTCGGTGTTATGCTCATTCCTTCGACGATAAACGCGAATCCAACCATCACTCCTGGTGAGACAAAACTGCGACTCGTCAATGAAGAGCACTATTTGCCAGTCCTGTCTGTTCCAGCAACAGTGGGTTTGTGCCTATAGGCGACGTTGTTGCCGGTGATGCCTGGTGAGGACCTGCCTTACAACAGGCCTACAAGCCCTCAGTCCAGCCCCTCTCAGCCTATTGCAAACAGTCTGAGCACTGATAGAGGGATTGTGTGTTCCTGGTGTAATTCGGGCAGTTGTTGTTGCCATCCTGTACCTGGCCCACAGGTGTGATGTTCGGATGTACCGATCCTGTGCAGGTATTGTTATACGTGGTCTGCCGCTGCGAGGACAATCAGCTGTCCGTCCTGTCTCCCTGTTGCACTGTTGTCTTAGGCGTCTCACAGTACGGACATTGCAATTTATTGCCCTAGCCACATCTGCAGTCCTCATGCATCCTTTCAGCATGCCTAAGGGACGTTCATGCAGATGAGCAGGGACCCTGGGCATCTTTCTTTTGATGTTTTTCAGAGTCAGTAGAACGGCCTCTTTCGTGACCTAAGTTTTCATAACTGTGACCTTCATAACTGTGACCAGCCTAGCGTCTGTAAGCTGTTAGTGTCTTAATGACCGTTCCACAGGTGCATGTTTATTAATTGTTTATGGTTCATTGAACATGCATGGGAAACATTGTTTAAATCTTTTACAATGAAGATCTGTGTAGTTATTTGGATTTTTATGAATTATCTTTGAAAGACAGGGTCCTGAAAAAGGGACGTTTCCTTTTTTGCTCAGTTTATCATATCCAAGGAGCCTGAAAGCTAACATTTTCATTCATCATTCAAATCAGTTGCCATGAAGTTGAGACATTTTTTAAATAATAATTGGATTCAAACAAACATTTTTAAATGTCTATAATTTTTTGTTAATTACAAATTAGCTATATACACACACACACTACCAGTCAAAAGAACAACTACTCATTCAATGTTTGTTTTTTTCCTACATTGCATAATGATAGTGAATACATCAAAACTATGAAATAGCACATATGGAATCATGTAGAATCCAAAAAAGTTATAAATAAAACTAAATATATTTTATATTTGAGATTCTACAAATAGCCACCCTTTGACTTGATGACAGCTTAGCAACCTCTTGGCATTCTCTCAACCAGCTTCACCTGGAATGCTTTTCCAACAGTCTAGAGGGAGTTCCCACATATGCTGAGCACTTATTGGCTGCTTTTCCTTCACCCTACGGTCCAACTCATCCCAAACCATCTCAATTTGGTTGAGGTCAGGGGACTGTGGAGGCCAGGGCATCTGAGGCAGCACTCCATCACTCTTCTTCTTGGTTAAATAGCCCTTACACAGCCTGGAAGTGTGTTGGGTCATTGTCCTGTTGAAAAACAAATCATAGTCCCACTAAGCCCAAACCAGATGGGATGGTGTATCGCTGCAGAATGCTGTGGTAGCCATGCTGGTTAAGTCTGCCTTGAATTCTAAATAAATCAAAAACAGTGTTACCAGCAAAGCACCCCCACACCATAACACCTCCTCCTCCATGCTTTACGGTGGGAAATACACATATGCTGAGATCATCCGTTCACCCACACCGCATCTCACAAAGAAAGGCAGTTGAAACAAACTAAAAAACTATTTGGACTCCAGAAAAAAGGACACATTTCCACCGGTCTAACGTCCATTGCTCGTGTTTCTTGGCCCGAGCAAGTCTCTTCTTCTTATTTGTGATTTTTATTAGTGGTTTCTGTGAAACAATTCAACCATGAAGGCCTGATTCATACAGTCTCCTCTGAAAAGTTGATGTTGAGATGTGTCTGTTGAATTCTGTAAAGAATTTATTTTGGCTGCAATTTCTGAGGCTGATACCTATAATGAACTTTTCCTCTGCAGCAGAGGTAACTCTGGGTCTTCCCTTCCAGTGGTGGTTCTCATGAGAACCAGTTTCATCATAGCACTTGATGGTTTTTGCGACTACACTTGAAGAAACATTTTCTGTATTGACTGACCATGTCTTAAAGTAATGATGGACTGTTGTTTCTTTTTGCTTATTTGAGCTGTTCTTGCTATAATATGGACTTGCTATATTACCAAATAGGGCCATCTTCTGTATACCCCCTTACCTTGTCACAACACAACTGATTGGGGCGGCAGGGTAGCCTAGTGGTTAGAGCATTGGACTAGTAACCGGAAGGTTGCAAGTCTTGTTAGTCGTATTGCTAACGTTAGCTAGTTAACTATGTCTAGCTTGATGGATGCTTACCTACCTAGCTAGCTAACTCTGCCAGATTTAGCAACGGCCACTGGCACTTGGAACGGACTTCAGGCAGCTAAATTTGGCTAGCTAACGCGTTAGCTGTTTTACTTTGAATGAAGGCGAATCGGGTAATTGAGTCAGGTGGCTGGCAAGTGGCAACTCACCAATTTACAGCTGGCCAGTTCTCAACATGCACATTTTCAAAGTTATTAAGTTGACGAGCTAGCTAACTTTAGTTATGTATGCTCGCTAAAAAAACATCCCAAAATAACTAACTTTATTAGTTAAGCTAAGCTCGTCTAAAATTGACATGAATGCTCTCACAAAGCCAGCTGACTGATCTTTTAAACTCTTGTCTGCCAATGTGGTGCAACAACCCACATACTGGACAGAGGTGATAGTCAGCTGTCATGGTCTCTCTAGTAAGTTGCTGTCAGATGTCCAGAGTCTGAAGCAGGAGATTGTGTCTGCGTCCTGCACCAGTTAAGCATGCACATTCTATTCTCTATCTATATATGTCTTGTTATATATACACACACATTACATAACCAAAAGTATGTGGACATGTGCTCATCGAAAAACATGTAATTCCAAAATCATGGGTATTAATATGGAGTTGGTCCCCCCACTTTGCTGCTATAACAGCCTACACTTTCTGGAAAGGCTTTCCACTAGATGTTGGAACATTGCTGCTGCGCTGCAGAGCGCTAAATTCAAATATATTTCTATAAAAATCTAACTTTCATTAAATTACACATGCAAGATAGCAAATTAAAGCTACACTCGTTGTGAATCCAGCCAACAAAAAGGCTTTAAGTATTTAGTCAGCCACCAATTGTGCAAGTCCTCCCACTTAAAAAGATGAGAGAGGCCTGTAATTTTCATCATAGGTAAACTTCAACTATGACAGACAAAATGAGAGAAAAAAATCCAGAAAATCACATTGTAGGATTTTTTAAAAATTTATTTGCAAATTATGGTGGAAAATAAGTATTTGGCCACCTACAAACAAGCAAGATTTCTGGCTCTCACAGACCTGTAACTTATTCTTTAAGAGGCTCCTCTGTCCTCCACTCATTACCTGTATTAATGGCACCTGTTTGAACTTGTTATCAGTATAAAAGACACCTGTCCACAACCTCAAACAGTCACACTCCAAACTCCACTATGGCCAAGACCAAAGAGCTGTCAATGGACACCAGAAACAGAATTGTAGACCTGCACCAGGCTGGGAAGACTGAATCTGCAATAGGTAAGCAGCTTGGTTTGAAGAAATCAACTGTGGGAGCAATTATTAGGAAATGGAAGACATACAAGACCACTGATAATCTCCCTCGATCTGGGGCTCCACGCAAGATCTCACCCCGTGGGGTCAAAATGATCACAAGAACGGTGGGCAAAAATCCCAGAACCACACGGGGGGACCTAGTGAATGACCTGCAGAGAGCTGGGTCCAAAGTAACAAAGCCTACCATCAGTAACACACTGCGCCCCAGGGACTCAAATCCTGCAGTGCCAGACGTGTCCCCCTGCTTAAGCCAGTACATGTCCTGGCCCGTATGAAGTTTGCTAGAGAGCATTTGGATGATCCAGAAGAGGATTGGGAGAATGTCATATGGTCAGATCAAACCAAAATATAACTTTTTGGTAAAAACTCAACTCGTCGTGTTTGGAGGACAAAGAATGCTGAGTTGCATCCAAAGAACACCATACCTACTGTGGGGGTGGAAACATCATGCTTTGGGGCTGTTGTTTTGCAAAGGGACCATGACGACTGATCTGTGTTTATAGGAGAGAATGAATGGGGCCATGTATCGTGAGATTTTGAGTGAAAACCTCCTTCCATCAGCAAGGGCATTGAAGATGAAACGTGGCTGGGTCTTTCAGCATGATTATGATCCCAAACACACCGCCCGGGCAACGAAGGAGTGGCTTCGTAAGAAGCATTTCAAGGTCCTGGAGTGGCCTAGCTAGTCTCCAGATCTCAATCCCATAGAATATCTTTGGAGGGAGTTGAAAGTCCATGTTGACCAGCAACAGCCCCAAAACATCACTGCTCTAGAGGAGATCTGCATGGAGGAATGGGCCAAACCTTGAAAACCTTGTGAAGACTTACAGAAAACGTTTGACCTCTGTCATTGCCAACAAAGGGTATATAACAAAGTATTGAGATAAACTTTTGTTATTGACCAAATACTTATTTTCCACCATAATTTGCAAATTAATTAATTAAAAATCCTGCAATGTGATTTTCTGGATTTTCTTTTCTCATTTTGTCTGTCATAGTTGAAGTATACCTATGATGAGCATTACAGGTCTCTCTCATCTTTTTAAGAGGGAGAACTTGCACAATTGGTGGCTGACTAAATACTTTTTTGCCCCACTGTACATACATACATACATACATACACACTGTTGACATACACACTGTTGACATACACTAGTTTTTCAACCACTCCACTTCTTATCAAGCTATAGTTTTGTTTACAGACAGATTATTTCACTTATAATTCACGGTATCACAATTCCAATGGGTCAGAAGTTTACATACACTAAGTTGACTGTGCCTTTAAACAGCTTGGAAAATTCCAGAAAATAATGTCATGGCTTTAGAAGCTTCTGTACCTTCTGTACCTGTGGATGTATTTCAAGACCTACCTTCAAACTCAGTGCCTTTTTGCTTGACATCATGGGAAAATCAAAAGAAATCAGCCAAGACCTCAGAAAAATAATTGTAGACCTCCACAAGTCTGGTTCATCCTTGGGAGCAATTTCAAAACACCTGAAGGTACCACGTTCATCTGTAAAAACAATACTATGCAAGTATAAACACCATAGGACCACGCAGCCGTCATACCGCTCAGGAGGGAGACGCATTCTGTCTCCTAGAGATGAACGTGCAAATCAATCCCAGGACAACAGCAGAGGATCTTGTATAGATGCCAGAGGAAACGGGTACAAAAGTATCTACATCCACAGTAAAACGAGTCTATATCGACATAACCTGAAAGGCCGCTCAGCAGAGAAGAAGCCACTGCTCCAAAACCACAATAAAAAAGCCAGAATACGGTTTGCAACTGCACATGGGGAAAAAGATCGTCCTTTTTGGAGAAATGTCCTCTGGTCTGATGAAACAAAAATATAACTGTTTGGCCATAATGACCATTGTTATGTTTGGATGAAAAAGGGGGAGGTTTGCAAGCCGAAGTACACCATCCCAACCGTGAAGTACAGGGGTGGCAGCATCATGTTGTGGGGGTGATTTGCTGAAGGAGGGACTGGTGCACTTCACAAAATAGATGGCATGATGAGGGAGGAAAATTATGTGGATATATTGAAGCAACATCTCAAGACATCAGTCAGGAAGTTAAAGCTTGGTCGCAAATGGGTCTTCCAAATGGACAATGAACACAAGCATACTTCTAAAGTTATGGCAAAATGGCTGAAGGACAACAAAGTCAAGGTATTGGCCATCACAAAGCCCTGACCTCAATCCTATAGAAAATTTGTGGGCAGAACTGAAAAAGCGTGTGCGAGCAAGGAGGCCTTCAAACCTCACTCGTTGCACCAGCTCTGTCAGGAAGAATGGGCCAAAATTCACCCAACTTATCAAATCAAATCAGATTTTATTTGTCACATACACATGGTTAGCAGATGTTAATGCGAGTGTAGCGAAATGCTTGTGCTTCCAGTTCCGACAATGCAGTAATAACCAACAAGTAATCTAACTAACAATTCCAAAACTAATTTCTTATACACAGTGAAATATGTACATAAAGATATGAATGAGTGATGGTGCAGAGCAGCATAGGCAAGATACAGTAGATGGTATCGAGTACAGTATATACATATGAGATGAGTATGTAAACAAAGTGGCATAGTTAAAGTGGCTAGTGATACATGTATTACATAAGGATGCAGTACATGATACAGTACAGTATATACGTATACATATGAGATGAATAATGTAGGGTATGTAAACATTATATTAGGTAGCATTGTTTAAAGTGGCTAGTGATATATTTTACATCCTTTCCCATCAATTCCCATTATTGAAGTGGCTGGAGTTGAGTCAGTGTGTTGGCAGCAGCCCCTCAATGTTAGTGGTTGCTGTTTAACAGTCTGATGGCCTTGAGATAGAAGCTGTTTTTCAGTCTCTAGGTCCCAGCTTTGATGCACCTGTACTGACCTCGCCTTCTGGATGATAGCGGGGTGAACAGGCAGTGGCTCGGGTGGGTGTTGTCCTTGATGATCTTTGTGGCCTTCCTGTAACATCGGGTGGTGTAGGTGTCCTGGAGGGCAGGTAGTTTGCCCCGGTGATACGTTGTGCAGACCTCACTACCCTCCAGAGAGCCTTACGGTTGTGGGCGGAGCAGTTGCCGTACCAGGCGGTGATACAGCCCACCAGGATGGGGGGCGGCCCGTCAGGAAGTCCAGTACCCAGTTGCACAGGGCGGGGTCGAGACCCAGGGTCTCGAGCTTGATGACGAGCTTGGAGGGTACTATGGTGTTAAATGCCGAGCTGTAGTCGATGAACAGCATTCTCACATAGGTATTCCTCTTGTCCAGATGGGTTAGGGCAGTGTGCAGTGTGGTTGAGATTGCATCGTCTGTGGACCTATTTGGGCGGTAAGCAAATTGGAGTGGGTCTAGGGTGTCAGGTAGGGTGGAGGTGATATGGTCCTTGACTAGTCTCTCAAAGCACTTCATGATGACGGAAGTGAGTGCTACGGGCGGTAGTCGTTTAGCTCAGTTACCTAGGCTTTCTTGGGAACAGGAACAATGGTGGCCCTCTTGAAGCATGTGGGAACAGCAGACTTGTATAGGGATTGATTGAATATGTCCGTAAACACACCAGCCAGCTGGTCTGCGCATGCTCTGAGGGCGCGGCTGGGGATGCCGTCTGGGCCTGCAGCCTTGCGAGGGTTAACACGTTTAAATGTTTTACTCACCTCGGCTGCAGTGAAGGAGAGACCGCATCTTTCCGTTGCAGGCCATGTCAGTGGCACTGTATTGTCCTCAAAGCGGGCAAAAAAGTTATTTAGTCTGCCTGGGAGCAAGACATCCTGGTCCGTGACTGAGCTGGATTTATTCTTATAGTCCGTGATTGACTGTAGACCCTGCCACATACCTCTTGTGTCTGAGCCGTTGAATTGAGATTCTACTTTGTCTCTATAATGGCGCTTAGCTTGTTTGATAGCCTTATGGAGGGAATAGCTGCACTGTTTGTATTCAGTCATATTACCAGTCACCTTGCCCTGATTAAAAGCAGTGGTTCGCGCTTTCAGTTTCACGCGAATGCTGCCATCAATCCACGGTTTCTGGTTAGGGAATGTTTTAATCGTTGCTGTGGGAACAACATCTTCAACGCACGTTCTAATGAACTCGCACACCGAATCAGCGTATTCGTCAATTTTATTGCCTGACGCAATAGGAAACATGTCCCAGTCCACGTGATGGAAGCAGTCTTGGAGTTTGGAATCAGCTTGGTCGGACCAGCGTTGGACAGACCTCAGCGTGGGAGCTTCTTGTTTCAGTTTCTGTCTGTAGGCAGGGATCATTGTGGGAAGCTTGTGGAAGGCTACCTGAAACATTTGACCGAAGTTAAACAATTTAAAGGCAATGCCTCCAAATACTAATTGAGTGTATGTAAATTTCTGACCCACTGCGAATGTGATGAAAGAAATAAAAGCTGAAATAAATCATTCTCTCTACTATTATTCTGACATTTCACATTCTCAAAATAAAGTGATGATCCTAACTGACCTACGGGAGGGAATTTTTACTTGGATTAAATGTTAGGAATTGTGAAAAACTGAGTTTAATGTATTTGGCTAAGGTGTATGTAAACTTCTGACTTCAACTGTATACACACACATCCGTGTCTATGAATATCCTATCTATACCCAACCAGCTTCCCTGGTGAGCAGCAGCACCCATCCCTGAGAGGAGTCCAGACATCACATGACATCAGATCAGGAGTTGGCCGTTCCAGCTAAGCCTCAGGTGCTGCTAACGCGGGAGACATGGTCACATGACCTCGGCCCGGAGCATCAACACCTGGTACCACAGCTCTCTGCTCACACGGGTCTGGTAGAGTAGATAACATGTAGGGCCAGGAGTTTTTCTCAGCTATGTGACCTGACCAATCAAACCTAGTACATAACTAGAACCCAGAGTTTTTGTCAGGAAAACCTACTAGCTCTAAGTCATACACTGCGGATAGCCACAAGGAGGAATGTGCAGTTGTCCGTAACTTGTAACACCCATAATAATTTTATCCCTCCTGCTGCTCAGAGCTTCAGTTGTTATTTAGCCATAGAGTCACAGTCTAAGCATGCCTTCTGCAGTGGCCTTGCAGGGAGAGAGAGAGATGGTGAGAGAGTGAGTCAGTCAAATAGTGAAGAGTCAAAGAAAACAAGAGAAACAGAGGTCAAGAGGGGATAGAGTAAGTAAAGAGGGAGAGAAAGAAAAAGGGGGATGGCTTCCTCTATACTCTTGCATTGGTGCTCTTCTGGCCATGTGCCAGAGTACTAATCCTATTCAAACTATAACCACACACACACACACACACACACACACACACACACACACACACACACACACACACACACACACACACACACACACACACACACACACACACACACACACACACACACACACACACACACAGGGAGGCTTTCTTGAGTGGCAGGGCCATGTGAGCTCCTAAACATGTGCTATTCTGGGCAGGGGAGGAGTAAAGCAGAGAGGAGGGAAAGCAAGGGTTAGTTTGGGGTCTTTTCTCTTTGTGTGTGAGTGAGAGGAACTGTGTCTGAGTGTTGGTGAAGTGCTGCTTTGCTGTTTAAGAAGCTGGTAGCGTAGTGGAAATGGGGTGCTGCTGCAGTAAGGAACTGAGCCCAGGCCTGCTAAGTGAGAGGACCAGGCTGCTTCAGGCATCAAGCCCAGAGGCGCTGGGGATCAAACACCAGGACAGACTACACACTAAAGCTTTGGCTCAACATGTGTCTGATGAACTGGCTCAACACACGTGTGTACCGGACGGACCGGCCAAACGGAAACTTCAGGAACAGGAGAAGAAGAACAATGTCATCCCGGACAACGTGTCGACAGGCCCCAAGGCGAGGCATAGCAGTGTCAGTGGCATGCGGAGTGGGGGGCTACTCACGCCGCAACACTCACACGAGGAGGAACTGGCTATTATTAACGCCTCCACAGGCCCCAGCATGGTCACACAGACAAACACGGACACACACACACACACGGACTCGACGGAGGCAGGCGTGCCACACACACACGCTGCCAAGGCCAGGGCCAGCTGTGGGAATGTTCCATATTTGGAGGGGAGTGTGAAGAGCCCATTAAAACAGAAGATAGCAGAGAACACTATGGATAATTCCGTTAGACAAAGGATACAGAGCACCATGGAAAACCCACCCGAACAGAAGATGGAGAAGACAATGGAGAACCTAGCAAAACAGATAGAGAATACCATTCAGAACCCAGACAGACAGAGGATAGAGAACACTGTGGAGAGCCCAGTGAGACAGAGGATAGTAGAGAACGCCCTGCTCAGGTCTACTTGGTTCAACCAGACCCCGGAGCCCGGCCAGGAAGAGACAGAGGGCTGGAGGACCCCCCTGGTCGGAACATCCCCAACCCACCAGCTGTATAATATCAGAGCTGGGGGGGATTCCACTAGTGTAGGAGCAGAGGAAGATGAGGAGGAAGACTGTGTCATCAGGGCAACCCTGGGGCGGGGTTTCAGGGCCAGAGCTCAGAGCTTCTACAGCATCTGTTCTATCGATGCTGACGACCTTGACACTGACCAATCCAACACAGAGGAGCAGACAGCCTTCATCCAATCACACACAGAGGAACCTACAGCAATCCAATCACACATAGCCAAAACTACATCCTCTATTCAATCACACGTAGCCGAAAATACAGCTTCTATCCAGTCACACATAGCCGAACCTACAGCTTTCCAATCACATTTAGAGGAACATACAGCCTCTATCCAATCACACGCAGAAAAACCTAAAGCCAATGACCAATCACACAGAGTGGAATCTGCAAAGGCTGACCTATCGCACATAACGGAACCCAAGGCTTCTGAACCCATGGCTTCTGACCAACCAAAAACAGTTGAATTTACAGCCATCGACCAATCACAAACATTGGAACCGACAGCCTTTGACAAATCCCACCGTGAGCCCCCCAAGGCACCTGTTCTGCCGGACCTTCTCTGGAGAAGCTATGAGGACCCTCAGACTTCACAACAGGACAACTCCATCACCCCCGGAGACACCAGGACCCCAGCACTAACTGGAGACATTACAGATCCAGACATACTTGAGCTGACATCATGCCAGGAGGAGAGTGTGTGTGTGAAGGACGAGAATGTGTGTGTTAAGACAGGTCTTTTGTCCACAGTGAAGACTGTTGATAGCAGCCAGGAAGGAGAAAACACAAAGAGTGATTTGAACCTCCATGATACTCAAAACAATACTCCCACCACCACATACCCCTGCCCTCCTAACCCTACCCTTACAGAGGAGCAGCTCACACACAGCCCCAGCCTTAGCTCTAGCCCCAACTCCAGCCCCCTGCTTGGGGCAGTGGATGGGGCCACATGTGTAGAGGAGATGGAGAGGATTGAGGTATACCAAGCTGTCTCAGTGAGGATGATCAGTGAGGGGCTGAAAGGAGAGACAGAGGAGGAGGAGGAGGAGGAGGAGGAGACCATACTCAGCAGCACACTGGAAACCACACTAACAGAGGTATCACCAGTCTCCACACTCTCTTCACTATCCACAGTCTATCCAGTTTACGCAGTGTCTCTACCCATGGACTTTACTGTCCACTCATTCAAATCTGACCTTAGACCAGTGGATATGGAACATGAAGTTGGAACAAAACCTGATCAGTATGATATTACTTCTGACAGCAACGCCAAGCCTGATCAAAACACAACACATGTGTATGCTGGGAGACCTGATAGGGATGATGTAAAACCTACTGGAAATAACAGAAGCCCTGTTGATGACTCAGAGCTCACTGATTGGCCAGTCCAGGCTCAGGATATAGTGGGAAGGTCTGCAGCAACAGAGAAGGAGCCGGAAACCAGTGTGGAACAGAAACACTGGCAGGAAATGGCTGCCATCACCAGTCACCCCACAAGAGAGAGCAGCCATCTCTCTGAGGAAAGTGGAGGCTCTACTCCCGTCCCTCAGGACCTGCCTAGTGGGGACACTCACTTACAGCCCTGCAAAGGTCCTCCATCCTCCTTGTCCCATTTCCTTTCAATAGGTTCAGAATGGAGAGATAGGAGGTTGAGTTCAGAGGGAGGAACTGAACCCACTGACTGCAGAAACCTGTCTGAGAAGAACACAGGAGACAGAACACACACGGAGGACAGAACACACGCGGAGGACAGAACACACGCGGAGGACGGAACACACACGGAGGACGGAACACACGCGGAGGACGGAACACACACGGAGGACGGAACACACACGGAGGACGGAACACACACGGAGGACAGAACAAACACGGAGGGCAGAACAAACACGGAGGACGGAACACACACGGAGGACAGAACACACGCGGAGGACGGAACACACGCGGAGGACGGAACACACACGGAGGACGGAACACATACAGAGGACGGAACACACACAGAGGACAGAACAAACACGGAGGACAGAACAAACACGGAGGACGGAACACACACGGAGGACGGAACACACGCGGAGGACGGAACACACGCGGAGGACGGAACACACGCGGAGGACGGAACACACGCGGAGGACGGAACACACGCGGAGGACGGAACACACACGGAGGACAGAACACACACGGAGGACAGAACACACACGGAGGACAGAACACACGCGGAGGACGGAACACACGCGGAGGACAGAACACACACGGAGGACGGAACACACACGGAGGACAGAACAAACACGGAGGACAGAACAAACAAGGAGGACGGAACACACACGGAGGACAGAACACACACGGAGGACGGAACACACACGGAGGACGGAACACACGCGGAGGACAGAACACACGCGGAGGACGGAACACACACGGAGGACGGAACACACGCGGAGGACGGAACACACGCGGAGGACGGAACACACACAGAGGACAGAACACACACGGAGAACAGAACACACGCGGAGGACAGAACACACGCGGAGGACGGAACACACGCGGAGGACGGAACATACGCGGAGGACAGAACACACGCGGAGGACAGAACACACGCAGAGGACGGAACACATGCAGAGGACGGAACACATGCAGAGGACGGAACACATGCAGAGGACGGAACACATGCGGATGAAAGGGCAGAGATACACACTGAGAATAGAATATCCCTCCTAGAGGAATGTGTTGCAACAGACAGCCTCAGTAGCGTGTGTAGTGTAGGAACACAGTCTGACAGTAGTTTAGGGACACTCCCTGAGGTCACTGAGTGTAGTAATATAGCAACAAATGACAGTGTGTTTGTCACCCCTGTTTTCCCCCCTGTGACATTTGGATTCAGCCCATTTGATGAACCCCTGAAGTTTGTTCCCCACGGCAATGACTGCTCAGATGTGGACTACCCTGTAGACGATGCAACAACGGCAGATTCCTATTTGTTGGTGGGAGTGCTGGGGGTGGAGCCTGATCAGATTGACGTTTACGCCTCGACCCCCTCTTACCAGATACAGTTCCTGGGTCAGGGGTCACTGGCTGTCACCACGGACATGGACACCATGGGGGTGAGAGGACAGGTCGAGGAAGGGGGCATGATAGACATGGTGTCAGAACTGCTGGGAGAGGAAGGGGACCCCACCCTCTCTGGCCTCTATCCCTCTCCCTGGACGCATTTAGGGCCAGGGCTGGTAGAGGAAGAGGTATGTGGAGGATGGGCCCAGGGGCTGGCCCAGGGTATGGTCCCCAGCCAGGGTGAGGGTGAGGAGGGCTGCGAGGAGGAGCAGCCCTCTAGCTCCATGGCCCTGCTGGGAGTCTACCCCACCTACAGCACTCTTCTGCCTCAGGACTCTTGTCTCTGGGAATGGCACCATCAGTACCAGCCTGTGAGTACTTCAGCGGTGTGTGTGTGAGCTGTAGGGGTGAGAAAATATATGTACAGTGCATTCGGAAAGTATTCAGACCCCTTCACCTTTTCCACATTTTGTTACTTTACAGCCTCATTCTAAAATTGATTTAAAAAATATTTTCCCCTCATCAATCTACACACAATACCCCTTAATGACAAAGCAGAAACAGGTTTTTAGAAATGTATAAAAATGTATCAATGTATAAAAAAACGGAAATATCACATTTACTTAAGTATTCAGACCCTTTACTCAGTACATTGTTGAAACACCTTTGCCAGTGATTACAGCCTCGAGTCTTCTTGGGTATGACGTTAACAAGCTTGGCACACCTGTATTTGGGGCATTTCTCCCATTCTTCTCTGCAGATCGTCTCAAGCTCTGTCAAGTTGGAAGTGGAGTGTCGCTGCACAGCTATTTTCAGGTCTCTCCAGAGATGTCCGGGCTCTGGCTGGACAACTCAAGGACATTCACAGACTTGTCCCAAAGCCACTGTTGCATTGTCTTGGCTGTGTGCTTAGGGGTCGTAGTCTTGTTGGAAGGTGAACCTTCAGCCCAGTCTGAGTGCTCTGGAGCAGGTATTCATCAAGGATCTCTCTGTACCTTGCTCCGTTCATCTTTCCTTGGATCCTGACTAGTTTCCCAGTCCCTGCCTCTGAAAAACATCCTTACAGCATGATGCTGCCACCACCATGCTTCACCATAGGGATGGTGCCAGGTTTCCTCCAAATGTGATGCTTGGCAATCAGGCCAAAGAGTTCAATCTTGGTTTCATCAGACCAGAGAGTCTTGTTTCTCATGGTCTGATAGTCCTTTAGGTGCCTTTTGGCAAACTCCAAAAAAGCTGTCATGTGCCTTTTACTGAGGAGTGGCTTCCGTCTGGCTACTCTACCATAAAGGCCTGCTTGGTAGAGTGCTGCATAGATGGTTGTCCTTCTGGAAGTTTCTCTCATCTCCACAGAGGAGCTCTGTCAGAGTGATCGTCGGGTTCTTGGTCACCTCCCTGACCAAGGCCCTTCTCCCACGATTGCTCATTTTGGCAGGGTGGCCAGCTCTAAGGAAAGTCTTGGTGGTTCCAAACTTCTTCCATTTAAGAACGATGGAGGCCACTGTGTTTTTGGGGACCTTCAATGCTGCAGACATTTTTTGGTACCCTTCCCCAGATCTGTGCCTCGACACAATTCAGTGTCGAAGCTCTACGGACAATTCCTTCGACCTCATGACTTGGTTTTTGCTCTGACATGCACAGTCAACTGTGGCACCTTATACAGGTGTGTGCCTTTCCAAATCATGTCCAATCAATTGAATTTACCACAGGTGGACTCCAGTTAAGTTGTAGAAACATCAAGGGTGATCAATGGAAACAGGATTCACCTAAGCTCAACTTCATTGCAAAGGGTCTGAATACTTATGTAAATAAGGCATTTTTGTTTTTTATTTTAATTTTATTTTAATTTTATTTTAATTTTATTTTTATTTTTAAAATGTGCTTTATCATTGTGTAGATTTTAATTTAATATATTTAAGAATAAGGCTGTGAGGAAAACGTCAAGGGGTCTGAATACTTCCCGAATGCACTGACAGTGGTGGTCAAAAATATTGGCACCCTTGCACTTTAAGTAACTCACAATTTTCCCTAAAAATATGTTGAAATTGAACATCGTCTACACACTTCTTTATTTCACTGTTAATATTACAGAACCTTTGTTTTTGATTCAGAAGTTAATATATCCATTAAAATCAGAAAATAAACAGAAATGGCATTGACAAAATTGACACCCTACTTAATATTTGACAGTACAGCCTTTGGTAAAAATAACTGCAATCATGTGCTTCCTATAACCAGCAATCAACTTCCTGCACCTCTTTACTAGCAGTTTGGCCCACTCTTGTACAAACTGCTCCAGTTCTCCCAGATTAGAAGGGTGCCTTCTCCTAACTGCTGTTTTCAGATCTCTCCACAAGTTTTCAATGGGATTTAGATCTGGACTCATTGTTGGCCACTTCAGAACAGTCCAGCATTTTGTCTTGAACCATTGAACCATGCACATGTCTAGCATGGCTGTGGAAGTAGACAGAGTATGGAACAGCGCCTAGCCATTAGTCCAGAGGTGGAAAGAGCTACTGGGTGTGCAGGCTTTTTGAAGTGTGTTTGGGGTCATTGTCCTGTTGGAAGACCCATGAACTTCGATCGTGACTCAGCTTTTTGACACTGGTTTTAATATTGCATTCCAAAATACCTTGGTATTCAGCTGATTTCATGATGCCATGCACACGTTCAAGGCACCTAACACCAGAGGCAGCAAAGCAACCCCAAAACATCACTGAACCACCATGTTTGACTGTAGTGAATGTGTTCTTTTCTTTGAAAGCTTCATTTTGTTTTCTGTAAACATAGAAACGGTGTGCTTTACCAAAAACCTCTCATTTGGTCTCATCTGTCCACAGGACATTCTCCTAGAAGGATTTGGGCATGCTCAGGTGTGTTTTATCAAATTGCAGTCTGGCTTTCTTATGTCTGTCTCTCAGAAGTGGGGTCCTCCTGGGTCTCCTACCATATAACCCCCTTTCATTGCGTTGGCGACGGATGGTGCAAGTTGAAACTGTCATACCTTGTGTCTGAAGTTCAGCTTGAATCTGTGTGGCAGTTGACCGCAGTGCTTTCTCCACCATTCAAACAATCCTTCACTGCAATCTTCCATCAAGTTCTCTCTTGCGTCCACATCCAGTGTGGTTGGCTACAGTGGCAGGGGCCTTAAACTTCTTGATGACATTACATACGGTGGAAACAGGACCATCAAGGTCTTTGGAGATGGACTTGTAGCCTAGAGATTGTCCATGCTTGGCTACAATGGTGTGTCTGACCTCAGATAATACTCCGGTTTTCTTTCTTTTCTCCATGCTCATTGCGGTACACACAGTGGTACAACAGGAAAATGAGTCCTTTTCTCTATTCAATCTGGTTGAATACATGATGTTTATACTGCAGGAACCTTCAACTCACCACAGCTGAGTTCAATTCCAATATATATGAGAATCACCTGCTTGAAATCTAATTATTTCTAACCACTTCTAGAAGGTGCCAATAATATTGTCCCGGTCATTGTAGAATTTCGTTGTGGAATTAGCTAAGATTTAGTAAATTAATTCCGATTTTTTTTGTTTTGTTCAACTGCACACCGAAGACATACATATGTGGATACCAAAATATGTTTTAATTTCAACAGTTTTCTGGAAGAAATGGTGCATTATTTGAAAAAGTGCAAGGGTGCCAATATTTTTTAGCCACGACTGTATATGTTAATTCGCTGACGTTTAAAGACACTGAGGTTCTGTGTGTGTGTGTGTGTGTGTGTGTGTGTGTGTGTGTGTGTGTGTGTGTGTGTGTGTGTGTGTGTGTGTGTGTGTGTGTGTGTGTGTGTGTGTGTGTGTAATGTGCTCTTGCAGAAATCCACCCTGGTCTCTGAGCTCAACCCCAACGCTCAGGTATGGGCCAATCGCATGATTAGTCTGGACCACTCAGGCCCCATCTACACTGACTCCCGTCTACCATGGCTAGCCGTTAACCAGGAAGGTAAGCATGTGGAAGTAGACAGAGTATGGAACTGCGCCTAGCCATTAGTCCAGAGGTGGAAAGAGCTACTGGGTGTGCAGGCTTTTATTTCGGTCAGTCTTGTAAATGCCGCTACCTGATTGGTCCTCAGGGTATGACCAGGGATATGACCTGGAGGAAGTGGACAAGGCTCAGCTTGAACCGAGCGTCGTAGAATTCACAACGGTCACTATGGGAAACCTGTCAACCAATGGCCTGGTCCAGGACAGCTGTATATCAGGTACTAACGTTACTGGCGGATGGAGCTTAGAGCAAACAGGACTGTTTATCAGATGACATCTGATACAAATATTATATGTTATTGATGTTTTCAGAGGAGCTCATCGATCAACTGAAGACCTCACTGGAGTCCTGTCTGTCACGGTGCGTATGTGTCACAGGCGGCTGATGGCACCTAAAAGAGCAACTGCCCCTAAAAATCAACTTCTCATTTTGAAAATGGTCTATGTGGCATCAATATGAGTCAGAAACATTTATTATAGAATACAAAGTGTAAATAGGATCAGTTTGGTCATAAAGTCAGTCTCGTCCAACTGAGATTTGCGAGATGATAAGAGAAAATGGTATGTCACGGAATGAAGAGTACCGTAAGAGTGGTCAAATTTGGTTTGGCATTCGATATCCCCATGGGACTAGTTAAGGACCATCAGTAAATTAAACAATGTATATTTAACAATATTTTTTAAAGTCAGTAGCTCAAAATTTCAATGCCTTAAAAACCAACTATAAATTGTAGAAAGTCATATACAAATATTGAAAACAATTAACGAAGACAACTAAAAGATGTGCAACATGAAAATACGGTCCCATTTACTTTGTGTACATTTAGTAGGCAGTGAGTTTTTTAAAAACTGATTGGCTGATGTCCCCTCAGGGAGAACCTTGCCAACGACCTCTACCTCGTTTCCCAGATGGACAGCGACCAGTTTGTTCCCATAACAACGCTAGCCAACCTCGACCACATCAAGAAGCTCAGCACGGACTTGGAACTCATCTCTGACGTCCTCAAGTGTGAGTAAACTTTTTTTGCGTGTATGTATGTATGTATGGACGTATGTGGGTTATTGTTGTATTGTATTACATGATTGGGTAAGATGTTTACTGGAGGGAAGGCTCTGACCGTGTCCTGTCTCCTGATTGGCTCGTAGCCTTGCCGCTGGTGGAGGTGGCAGAATGTGGGCAAAAGGTACGGCCCAATCAGGGACGCTGTATCGTCATCCTCCGGGAGGTCCCGGAGACCACACCCCCAGAGGTAAGAGCCCGCCTGTTAGAAACCTGCCTTAGTCCATGGGCCAGCTGAAAAAGGTCCACTTTGTGGTAGCAAAGGTTTGATGGAATTAAATTGTTCCCCACAAGCTCCTGATCAAATTGATATATGATAGCCTCTCCAAAAAAATACTTTCTATGTTTTTCACACAATTATACATATTGTTGTAAGGGAGTCTATGCAATAGAATGTTTGCAGACTGATAAAGGAATCTTGAGACGTGAGAATGGTCACATGCTCATTCAAAATGACTGTCTAGGTTTTTATCAATAAAATGTCACAATACTCTGCAGAGTGTTCGATTTGCAAGGAGACCCCCAGCCCTGCTAAAACCATAGACAACTATGTGCTGTTTTCAAGGGATTGTTAAATAAACTATTTGGTTTTAATATAATCACTTCTCGAAGAGCATAGTCAGAACTACACATTTCAGATTATTCCACATCTAGCTCTATCATCAGAGTTGTACAGCATGTAACTGCATGCTTTTCATGATCAGCCAAAATCAATAGATCATGTAATTTCAGATACATGAGGGTACTGTATCCCTTTGGCATGTAGCTAGCTAAGCAAACATGTCAGTCTTGTGTCATCAGAGATTAGGCTTTTGGAAAGAGCTTGACATCAGTCCTTGTCCTGGTAAAATTGTCTGTCGGACTTCTGTCATCAACCCTATAGATGGCAAGCAAATCAAACAATATTTGGATATAGCCATTTATACTGAACCAAAATATAAACACAACATGTAAAATGTTGGTCTCATGTTTCATGAACTGAAATAAAAGATCCACAAAATGTTCCACAAAAAGATTATTTCTCTTTCATTTTTTGCACAAATTTGTTTACATCCCTGTTAGTGAGCATTTCTCCCTTGTCAAGATAATCCATCAACCTGACAGGTGTGGCATATCAAGAAGCTGATTAAACAGCATGATCATTACACAGGTGCACCTTGCGTTGGGGACAATAAAAGGCCACTGTAAAATGTGTAGTTTTGTCACACAACACAATGCCACAGATGTCTCGACTGCAGGAATGTCCACCAAGGTTGTTGCCAGAGAATTGAATGCTCATTTTACTACCATAAGCTGCCTCCGACATCGTTTTAGAGAATTTTGCAGTACGTCCAACAGGACTAAATACCGCAGACCACATGTAACCACCCCAGTGGGTGCCAGGCCCATTCATTTCTGTCCCCCTGCCCAGTCATGTGAAATCCAGATATCAGGGCCTAATGAATTTATGTCAATTGACTGATTTCCTTATGTCAATTGTAACTCAGTAAAATCTTTGAAATTGTTGTGTTTATATTTTTGTTCATTATAGTTCATCCCCTGAAAGTTAGCTTGTTAACTAGCCATATTGACGTAATTTGTTATTAGCAAGGTAGCCAATTTGACGTGGCCCATCAATCACTGTAACCTATCATGTCTATCAGCAGCAATCGTGATTAAACACAGTTGAAAATAATGTTGAAAAGGGTATGATGTTAGCTAACTTTGCGAGGTAGGCCTATATTGGTTGGAGAAAAAAGTACATTAGGTCTACTTACCACTATGTTTAGCCAACTGTACAATGTTTCTACCTGTAGCTTGCAAAGTAAACCTTCAGCTCATGTCAATGTCAGTACATTGACAAATGCGCCCTACTAGGGCTTGACAGAGCCCACAAAGGATGGGAAATAACCTAAACCACTCATACTTGTCAGGTATAGTTCACTTTATTTGAAAATAAAAATCTAATTAATGGTGGCCAATATTGACAGATACCGTGATGCTACCCTGAAATTACATGATCAATTGATGTTTTACTGAACATGAAAAACATACAGGTACTTGCTGTATAACTCTGATGATAGAGCTAAATGTGTGCAATTGTTTTCCATAGAATAATGTCTAGTTCTTAAAGTTCTTAACTATGCTCTTCAATGTTTACATACTGTTTTCCCTACTTGATATGCATATACTGTATTCTAGTCAAGGCCTATCCTTAACTATTGCTGGACACGTACTATTCTATCCTAAATATTCTACAGATATACTACATATTCTATCCATATATTTCTGTCCATAATGTCTATGCATCCCATCATATATATATATCTATTTATATTCTGGACTCTGTTGGGAGCTAGGAATTTGTATTTATCTCTAAAAATAGCTCTTCTCTCCCTGACCATCATAATCTTAAAATGATGCTCTCTAACCTTCAACAGTAATTTGTAAGTCGCTCTGGATAAGAGCGTCTGCTAAATTACTTAAATGTAAATGTAACAGTACAAGTTATTTAATGAAACCTAATCATTTCGTATACATTCGTTCAGTGGCTAGTTGAAACGTTATAGAAATCATGTCATCGTGATTAGACAAAATCCAGCAATTGGACCATTGCTGATGCCCTCGACAACCCTTAGCAGCCACTAACCAATACATATTTCAGTTGACCCTATACTACATTATACTATTTTTCCACAAAAAAAGTGTAACTACTCACCATCTACGAAGGCTGTAAAGCTAAGGCTTTAATACTTCACCAGCTATGTAAGTTGATGCCCTCATCATCAGGTGGCTTGTTAAAATGTCATATTGGAATGCAGGGTATATGACAGGATTCAAGACATATTTTATATTTCAACAATATGGCATAATATTGTATATCAATATAGTCACTACAAACCAGGGAAAGATCCCTTTAGAAATATTATAGATACATTTTTAAATGTTTGAAAATAAAATAGATATCAGTGATGCAAATACAAATACAAATACAAAACCATTGATATGAGTAGTGTTTTTGGTACATTTTTGGAACAGTTTTGCTAATGTTTTACAAAGATTATATATCTTGCAAACCTGGCTAAATTGGTTGTGTTATTTGCATAACTATAATCTATTTTTTATTGCCATTAGGCATATTCCACCTATTATTGAACGAGTTGTGACAATGTCAGACCAATCAAATTTAAACCAATGGAGCTGGTTTGCAGCCATATTGGAAAATGTTAAATCAATAATATCTTGCCATCATTGTTTAGAATTTTTTTTGCTTTATGTGTACTTGGTGATCTCATTATGAAGGCATTTTGCAAACATGATTAACTGTCCCTCGTTGCTGGACATAATGCATTCCTATGGGATTTCAAATAGAGTGCAATGTATGGGTAGGTTTCAGATGACACATTCCTTGATGTTAACATAATTAATAAAATCACATTGCATATAATGTTGATTAATAAAAAAGCAGTGAATGCTTCTAGAACAAATTGTTTTAATGTAATTTTTTTGGGAAACGGCAACAAAACAGCAGTTTGGACAGCTTTTTTGGCATATATTTGGCATACCACTCTTCTGGTAATATTTTGGTGAATACATATAACTGACATACTTGGGCCATCATTGTTGGTTGTCCTCGTTGTGACACACATTTTAAGACATAATTGGTCTTATTACACCAATTATTTATTCAGTTATGGCCATGCAAAATGAATGCTGTTCCTCCCCATTGAAATGAATGTCGGCCATCTTGAAAATAGGTTGCTGGGACTGATTATAGACTAAATCAATGATGACTCTATATCCTGTAGCTAAAAACGTCCCCAATAGGTCTCCTTGTTCTGTTTGAAATTTGGTGTAGTTATCATCCCGGGTAACATGTGATAGTAGAGCACATCCCAATACTGTCCATTCTACTCGATATACCCCAAAATGCATACTGTACATGTATGACCTTTGACGCCCCAAGGTGAGCCCATAGAGATACCATAATATGTGTTGTATCATGAAATTTATAACATATCAAATTGCGTTAGTTTGAGAAGTTAGTTCCCTGACAATACAAAATGATCATGTCCTCAATCCTGTTGGCCCAGCTAACTGCATAACATATGTAATGAGGAATATTTAATAACGTTCATATTCAGTTAAGAGTAATTAACACAATGCTTAGCACATTTATGTTTTCCCGACCTTTGTGTAATTCACATGATTTCAAGTGTTCTGTTTGTGTCAAGGGTTGATGGTTACGAGACTCGATGCTGTATGTTATGTATTAAACTCATATCTGTTTATAGTAACTGAAACCAGACTGGATGTACAAGGACTGAGGACACTGATATGTTATTGTATTGATGACCTTATTAACACTGTGTGACTCTGCAGCAGCTGGCAAAGTATTTTGTTGTGACTCTGTACAAGCCTCCCAGGCTAATGTTTATGGAACGTTGGTGCGGTGAGATTGGGATTTAAGGCCCTGCTTAGAGAATGCCAGTTAGACATTTTCTCTGCTTCTGTGCTGTAGGTGTGTCCCTGTCTCCCTTGTAATAAACCAGATTGATTTATGATTGGCTATATTCCAAGAGTGCTCTTCTTTAATTCACCCCTTTACAGTTACCATACCGTGCTTTCAGAAAGTATTCCGACGCCCTTCACTTTTTCCACATTTTGTTATGTTACAGCCTTATTCTAAAATGTATTATTCAATTGTTTTTTGACCCCTCAATCTACAATCTGCCAACAATTACAAATGTTTGCAAATTTATTAAAAAATAAAAACGTGAATATCACATTTACTTAAGTATTCAGACCCTTTACTCAGTATTTTGTTGAAGCACCTTTGGCAGCGATTACAGCCTTAAGTCTTCTTGGGAATGATGCTACAAGCTTGGCACACCTGTATTTGGGGAGTTTCTCCCATTCTGTTCTACAGATCCTCTCAAGCTCTGTCACGTTGGATAGGGAGCATCGCTGCACAGCTATTTGGCTGGGCCACTCAAGGACATTCAGAGACTTGTCCCCAAGCCACTCCTGCATTGTCTTTGCTGTGTGCTTAGGGTTGTGGTCCTATTGGAAGGTGAACCTTCGCCCCAGTCTGAGGTCCTGGGCCCTCTGGAGCAGGTTTTCATCAAGAATTTCTGTGTACTTTGCTCCGTTCACCTTTCCCTCGATCCTGACTAGTCTCCCGCTGAAAAACATCCTCACAGCAGTAGGGATGATGTCAGGTTTCCTCCAAACGTGACGGTTGGCATTCACGCCGAAGAGTTCAACCATCAAATCAGAGTTTCTTGTTTCTCATGGTCTGAGACTCCTTTAGGTGCCTTTTGGCAAACTCCAAGCGGTATGTCATGTGCCTGTTTCAGAGGAGTGGCTTCCATCTGGCCACTCTACAATAAATAAATACAATTTTATTTGTCACATGCGCTGAATACAAGAACACCTTACAATGAAATGCTTACTTACAAGTCCTTAACCAACAATGTGAGGCTATATACAGGGGGTACCGGTACAGAGTCGATGTGCGGGGGCACCGGTTAGTCAAGGTAATTGAGGTAATATGTACATGTAGGTAGAGTTATTAATGTGACTATGCATGGATAATCAATAATAAACAGCGAGTTGCAGCATCGTAAAAGAGGTGGGGGGGAAATGCAAATAGTCTGAGTGGCCATTTGATTAGATGTTCAGGAGTATTATGGCTTGGGGGTAGAAGCTGTTTAGAAGCCTCTTGGACCTAGACTTGGGGCTCCGGTACCGCTTGCCGTGCGGTAGCATAGAGAACAGTCTATAACCAGGGTGGCTGGAGTCTTTGACAATTTTTAGAGCCTTCCTCTGACAGAGGTCCTGGATGGGAGGAAGCTTGGCCCCCGTGGTGTACTGGGCCATACACACTACCCTTTGTAGTGCCTTGCGGTCGGAGGCCGAGCAGTTGCCATAGCAGACAGTGATGCAATCAGTCAGGATGCTCTTGATGGTGCAGCTGTAGAACCTTTTAAGGATCTAAGGACCCATGCCAAATCTTTTCAGTCTCCTGGGGGGGAATAGGCTTTGTTGTGCCCTCTTTATGACTGTCTTGGTGTTCTTCGACCATGTTAGTTTGTTGGTGATGTGGACACTAAGGAACTTGAAGCTCTCAACCTGCTCCACTACAGCCCCGTCGATGAGAAGGGGGGCGTGCTTGGTCCTACTTTTCTTGTAGTCCACAATTATCACCTTTTGACTTGATCACGTTGAGGGAGAGGTTGTTGTCCTGGCACTACACGACCAGGTCTCTGACCTCCTCCCTATAGGCTATCTCATCATTGTCGGTGATCAGGCTTACCACTGTTGTGTCACTGGCAAACTTAATGATGGTGTTGGAGTCGTGTCTGGCCATGTAGTCATGAGTAAACAGGGAGTACAGGAGGGGACTGAGCGCGCACCCTTGAGGGGCCCCCGTGTTGAGGATCAGCGTGGCGGATGTGTTGTTACCTACCCTTACCACCTGGGGGCAGCACGTCAGGAAGTCCAGGATCCAGTTACAGAGGGAGGTGATTAGTCCCAGGATCCTTAGCTTAGTGATGAGCTTTGAGGGTACTATGGTGTTGAACACTGAGCTGTCGTCAGTGAATAGCATTCTCACATAGGTGTTCCTTTTGTCCAGGTGTGAAAGGGCAGTGTGGAGTGCAATAGAGATAGCATCATCTGTGAATCTGTAAGGGGGGAATGCAAATTGAAATGGGTCTGGGGTTTCTGGGATAATGGTGTTGATGTGAGCCATGACCAGCCTTTCAAAGCACTTCATGGCTAAAGACGCGAGTGCTACGGATCGGTAGTCATTTAGGCAGGTAACTTTAGTGTTCTTGGGCACAGGGACTATCGTGGTCTGCTTGAAACATGTTGGTATTACAGACTCAGACAGTGAGAGGTTGAAAATACCAGTGAAGTCATTGCCAGTTGGTCAGCGCATGCTCAGAGTACACGTCCTGATAAACCGTCTGACCCTGCGGCCTTGTGAATGTTGACCTGTTTAGGTCTTACTCACATCGGCTACGAAGAACGTGATCACACAGTCGTCTGGAACAGCTGATGCTTTCATGCATGTTTCAGTGTTACTTGCCTCTAAGCGAGCACAGAAGTAATTTAGCTCATGTCACTGGGCAGCTCTCAGCTGTGCTTCCCTTTGTAGTCTGTAATAGTTTGCAGGCCCTGACACATCCAACGAGCATCGGAGCCGGTGTTGTACGATTCGATCTTAGTTCTGTGTTGACGCTTTGCCTGTTTGATGGTTCGTTGGCAGGCATAGCGGGATTTCTTTTAAGGTTCCGGGTTAGTGTCCCGCTCCCTGAAAGCGGCAGCTCTTTTAAAAATATATATTTCACCTTCACCAGTTGAGAACAAGTTCTCATTTACAACTGCGACCTGGCCAAGATAAAGCAAAGCAGTGCGACAAAAACAACACAGAGTTACACATGGGATAAACAAACGTACAGTCAATAACGCAATAGAAAAATCTGTATGCAGTGTGTGCAAATGAAGTAAGGAGGTAAGGCAATAAATAGGCCAATGGTGGCAAAGTAATTACAATTGAGCAATTTATACTGAAGTGATATATGTGCAGATGAAGATGTGCAAGTAGAAATACTGGTGTGCAAAAGAGCAGAAATACAAAAACATATATGGGGATGAGGTAAGTAGTTGGATTTGGATGGGCTATTCACAGATGGGCTGTGTGTAGCTGCAGCAGTCAGTAAGCTGCTCTGACAGCTGACGCTTAAAGTTAGTGAGGGAGATATGTCTCCAACTTTTTGCAATTTGTTCCAGTCATAGGCAGCAGAGAACTGGAAGTAAAGGCAG
The DNA here is from genome assembly GCF_036934945.1 of Oncorhynchus masou masou. Taxonomy (NCBI): domain Eukaryota; kingdom Metazoa; phylum Chordata; class Actinopteri; order Salmoniformes; family Salmonidae; genus Oncorhynchus; species Oncorhynchus masou. The sequence goes on along the minus strand of NC_088241.1, from coordinate 54,341,352 downwards.
CCAAAGGAGGTGTTGGCTTGGGGATGACCAGTGAAATATACCTGCTGGAGCATGTGCTACGGGTGGGTGTTGCTATGGTGACCAGTGAGCTGAGATAAGGCGGGGCTTTACCAAGCATAGACTTATAGATGACCTGGAGCTGGTGGGATTGGCGACGAATATGTAGTGGAGGGCCAGCCAACAAGAGCATACAGGTCGCGGTGGTGGGTAGTTCATGGGGCTTTGGTGACAAAACGGATGGCACTGTGATAGACTACATCCAGTTTGCTGAGTAGAGTGTTGAAGGCTATTTTGTAAATTACATCGCCAAAGTAAAGGATTGGTAGGATAGGCAGTTTTACGAGGTTATGTTTGGCAGCATGAGTGAAGGAGGCTTTGTTGCGAAATAGGGAGCCGATTCTAGATTTAATTTTGGATTGGAGATGCTTAATGTGATTCTGGAAGGAGAGTTTACAGTCTAACCAGACACCTAGGTATTTGTAAATGCCCACATATTCTAAGTCAGAACCCTCCAGAGTAGTAATGCTAGTTGGGCGGGAGGGTGCGGGCAGCAATCGGTTAAAGAGCATGCACTTAGTTTTACTAGTATTTAAAAGCAGTTGGAGGCCACGGAAGGAGTGTTGTATGGCATTGAAGTTCATTTAGAGGTTTGTGAGCACAGTGTCAAAAGAAGGTCCAGATGTATACAGAATGGTGTCCTCTGCATAGGGGTGGATCAGAGAAATACCAGCAGCAAGAGCGACATTATTGATATATGCAGAAAAAAAGAGTTGACCCGAGAATTGAACCCTGTGGCACCCCCATAGAGACTGCTAGAGGTCCGGACAACAGGCCCTCCGATTTGACACATTGAGCTCTATCTGAGAAGTAGTTGGTGAAACAGGCAAGGCAGTCATTTGAGAAGCCAAGGCTATTGAGTCTCCCGATAAGAATGCGGTCGAAAGCCTTGGCCAGGTCGATGAAGATGGCTGCACAGTACTGTCCTTTATCGATGGCAGTTATGATATCGTTTAGGACCTTGAGCGTGCTGAGGTGCACCCATGACCAGGTCGGAAACCAGATTGCATAGTGGAGAAGGTATGGTGGGATTCGAAATGGTCAGTGATCTGTTTGTTAACTTGGCTTTCGAAGATTTTAGAAAGGCAGTGCAGGATGGATATAGGTCTATAACAGTTTAGGTCTAGAGTGTCTCCCCCTTTGAAGAGGGGGATGACCGCAGCAGCTTTCCAATCTTTGGGGATCTCAGAAAGAGAGTTTGAATAGGCTAGTAATAGGGGTTGCAACAATTTCGGCTGATAATTTTATAAACAGAGGATCCAGCTTGTCGAGCCCAGCTGATTTGTAGGGATCCAGATTTTGCAGCTCTTTCAGAGCATCAGCTGTCTGGATATGGGTGAAGGAGAGGGAGGGGGGCTTGGGCATGTTGCTGTAGGGGGTGCTGAGATGTTGGCCGGGGTAGGGGTAGCAAAGTAAAAAGCATGGCCAGACGTAGAAACATTCTTATTGAAATTATCGATTATCGTAGATTTAACGGTGATGACAGTGTTTCCTGTCCTCAGTACAGTGGGCAGCTGGGAGGAGGTGCTCTTATTCTCCATGGACTTTACAGTGTCCAAAAAATTATTGGAATTAGTGCTACAGTACAGCTACAAATTTCTGTTTGAAAAAGCTAGCCTTAGCTTTCCTAACTGACTGAGTATTGGTTCCTGACTTCCCTGAAAAGTTGCATATCGCGAGGGCTATTCGATGCTAATGCAGAACGCCACATTATGTTTTTGTGCTGGTCAAGGGCAGTCAAGTCTGGAGTGAATCAAGGGCTCTATCTGTTCTTAGTTCTACATTTTTTGAATGGGGCATGCTTATTTAAGATGGTGAGGAAAGCACTTTTCAAGGGCAACCAGGCATCCTCTACTGACTGGATGAGGTCAATATCCTTCCAGGATACCCGGGCTAGATCGGTTAGAAAGGCCTGAAGGCCTGCTCGCTGAAGTGTTTTAGGGAGCGTTTGAAAGTGATGACGGATGGTCGTTTGACCGCGGACCCATTAGGCACACAGGCAATGAGGCAGTGATCGCTGAGATCTTGGTTGAAGACAGCAGAGGTGTATTTAGAGGGCAAATTGGTCAGGATGATATCTGGTTACGGATTTGGTTACGGAGTTGAGGTTATACCTGGTAGGTTGATCATTTGTGTGAGAACAGCAGCTTATGAACTAAAGCTCTACCCTTTAGCTCAGTGTTGATGTTGCCTGTAATCCATGGCTTTTTGTTGGGGTAAGTACGCACAGTCACTGTGGGGCTGACATCATCTACACACTTAGTGATTAGAGCGTTGGACTAGTAACCGGAAGGTTGCAAGATCGAATCCCTGAGCTGACAAGGTAAAAATCTGTTGTTCTGCCCCTGAACAAGGCATCTAACCCACTGTTCCTAGGCCGTCATTGAAAATAAGAATTTGTTCTTAACTGACTTGCCTAGTTAAATAAAGGTAAAATAAAACATTTATCAAGCCAGTGACTGTTGTGGTGTACTCTGCCATCGGAAGAATCCCAGAATATATTCCAGCCTGTGCTAGCAAAACAGTCCTGTAGTTTAGCATCTGCTTCATCTGACCACTTTTTTATTGACCGAGTCACTGGCGCTTCCTGCTTTAGTTATTGCTTGTAAGCAGGAATCAGGGGGATAGAAATATAGTCAGATTTGCCAAATGGAGTGCGAGGGAGAGCTTTGTACGCGTCTCTGTGTGTGAAGTAAAGGTGGTCTAGAGTTGTTCCCCCCCCCCTCTCTGGTTGCACATTTAACATGCTGGTAGAAATTAGGTAAAACGGATTTAAGTTTCTCTGCATTAAAGTCCCCTGCCACCTCTGGATGAGAGTTTTTCTGTTTGCTTATGGCCGTATGCAACTCATTCAGTGCAGTCTGAATGCCAGCATCGGTTTGTGGTGGTAAATAGACAGCTACGAAGAATATAGATGAAAACTCTTTTGGTAGATTGTGTGGTCTACAGCTTTTCATGAGATACTCTACCTCAGGCGAGCAAAACCTCAAGACTTTCTTAGATATCGTGCACCAGCTGTTGTTTACAAATATACATAGACTGTCACCCCTTGTCTTAAGAGAGGCTACTGTTCTATCCTGCCGATACAGTGTGTAACCCGTCAGCTGTATGTTGTTCATGTCATATGATGTTACAGTTTTTAAAAACCTGTTGGTAGGATATACGTGCTTGCAGTTCGTCCACTTTACTATCCAGCAATTGTATGTTGGCCGATAGTACCGTTGGCAAAGGCAGATTAGCCACTCATTGCCGCATCCTTACAAAGCACCCCGATCACCCTCCGCAATATCTCCGTCTTTTTCTCCTGCGATTGACAGGGATGAGGACCTCGTCGGGTGTCTGGAGTAAATCCCTCTCGTCCAACTCATTAAAGAAAAATTATTTGTCCAGTTTAAGGTCAGTAATCGCTGTTCTGATGTCCAGAAGCTCTTTTCGGTCATAAGAGACGGTAGCAGCAATATTATGTCCAAAATAAGTTAAAAACAATGCAAATAAAACAACAAAAGAGCATGGTTGGGTAAGAGCCCATAAAACGGCATCAGTCCCCTCCGGTGCCATTATACATAATAAAGGCCTGATTGGTGGAGTGCTGCAGAGACAGTTGTCCTTCTGGAAGTTTCACCACTGAGGAACTCTGGAGCTCTGTCAGAGTTACTATTGGGTTCTTGGTCACCTCCCCGACCAAGGCCCTTCTCCCCCAATTGCTCAGTTTGGCGGTGCGGCCAGCTCTCGTAAGTGTCTTGGTGATTCTAAACGTCTTCCATTTAAGAATGATGGAGGCCACATGGTCTTGGGGACCTTTAATGCTGCAGACACAATCCTGTCTCTGAGCTCTATGGACAATTCCTTCAACCCCGTGGCTTGGTTTTTGTGCTGACATGCACTGTCAACTCTGGGTCCTTATATAGACAGGTGTGTGCCTTTACAAATCATGTCCAATCAATTGAATTTACCACAGGTGGACTCCAATCAAGTTGTAGAAACACCTTAAGAATGATCAATGGAAACAGGATGCACCTGAGCTCAATTTTGAGTTTAATAGCAAAGAGTCTGAATACTTATGTAAATTATGTATTTTTGTATATTTTTTTAAAATACATTTGCCAACATTTCGAAAATTCTGTTTTCCCTTTGTCATTATTGGATATCGTGTATAGATTGATGAGGTGAAAAAAACATTTTATCCATTTTAGAATAAGGTCTGAATACTTTCCCGAATGCACTGTATAATGCAGTGATAACCACATTTATCTTTCTCCGATACTATTCTATCATACCTAAATACAACCCACAGACATGGACCTTAATGAAAATCATGATTAGACTATGCCACCCCAAAGTCGACAAATACAGTGAACAAAAATATAAACACAACATGTAAAGTGTTGGTCCCATGTTTCATGAGATCAGATCAAAGATCACAGAAATGTTCCATTCGCACAAAAAGCTTATTTCTCTCAAATGTTGTGCACAAGTTTGTTTAAATCCCTTTTAGTGAGCATTTCTTCTTTGCTAAGATAATCCATCCACCTGGCAGGTGTGGCAAATCAAGAATCTGATTAAACAGCATGAGTGTTACACCTTGTGTGCACCTTGTGCTGGGAACAATAAAAGTCCACTCTACAATGTGCAGTTTTGTCACATAAAACAAGTTCTGAGGGAGCGTGCAATTGGCATGTTGACTGCAGGAATGTCCACAAGAGCTGTTGCCAGAGTATTTAATGTTAATTTGTCTACCATAAGCCACCTCCAATGTCATTTTAGATAATTTGGTAGTATGTCCAATCGGCCTCACAACCGCAGACCAAGTGTGTGGCGTTGTGTGGGAGAGTGGTTTGTTGACGTTGTGAACAGAGTGCCCCATGGTAGTTGTGGGGTTATGGTATGGGCAGGCATAAACTACGGACAATGAACAGAATTGCATTTTAAAGTTGTCAATTTGAATGCACAAAAATACTGTAACGAGATCCTGAGGCCCATTGTGAAGCCTTTTTTTTTAGGGTATCTATGACCAACAGATGCATATCTGTATTCCCAGTCATGTGAAATCCATAGATTAGGTTCTAATGAATTTATTTCAATTGACTGATTTCCTCCTATGAACTGTAGCGCAGTAAAATCTTTGAAATTGTTGCATATTGTGTTTATATTTTTGTTCAATATATGTTAAATTTGTCCTGCTGGCCCATGGATTATGTGTGTGTTTCAGTGCTGATGTTGTGCGTGTTTATTTTGTTAAACCACCAGGACGTAAAGGCTCTGTTTGCGTGTGAGAGCCTCCCCAGGATCCAGAGCTGTGAGTTTGCCCAGAACGACAACTGGTTCATCACCTTTAAAACTGAGGCTGACGCTCAACAGGTACAGCTGGGAGAGACAGAGACTGGGGTTACGGAGGTTAACAACAGCTGGGATTGATTTTCTAGACACTCATGCACATTTCATTCAGCTGCAAATTTCATTCACGTGTGTGTGTGTGTGTGTGTGTGTGTGTGTGTGTGTGTGTGTGTGTGTGTGTGTGTGTGTGTGCGTGCGTGCGTGTGTGTGTGCGTGCGTGCGTGCGTGCGTGCGTGCGTGTGTGTGTGTGTGTGTGTGTGTGTGTGTGTGTGTGTGTGCGTGCGTGCGTGTGTGCATGCGTGCGCTCTCCAGGCATTTCGGTACCTGAGAGAGGAGGTGAGGACGTTCCAGGGAAAACCCATCAAGGTGAGTTGAGATGTTTTATTTATTTAACCTTTTATTTAACTAGGCAAGTCAGTTAAGAACAATGATGGCCTACCCCTGCCAAAATCTAACCTGATCTAAATATTTTTCTATACATGATGCAAGTGCCAGTCATGATGCAAGTGCCAGTCACATGATCAAAGTTTGATTGATTGCTTTGTTGAATAATAAATTGATCAGGCACGGATCAAGGCCAATGTGATGGGAGTCACATCTTACGCTCCAAAGAATGGCTACAGGCCCCGGGCAATGGACTCCTGCACAAATCAGCAGCCTTACAACCCATACTACGCCCCTCCCACTTTCCAGCAGCCCCTCCCACAGCTTTACCCAATGACCAATCAAAGCTTGGATGCCATGGCCGGATACACGGACCCTGACCTGGTGAGATGGACACACACACGTACAGATGCAGGTACAAGCATTTTCTCTCACACTGGTGTCATTGGTGTTGTGTACAGCAGATGGCGTCATTATCTGGCTTCATGAACGGCTTCCCAGGAGGCCCCAGCTTCAAAATATCCCCCTCATACAGACACAGGTACTACACTCCTCACTCTTTCTCATTCTGGAGAGACGTCTCTCTCCTTCTCCCAAGCTATCATTCTCTCTCTATTTCTTGATGTTGGAACCATGGTTGTAGTTAGGTTGTTGTGATGTTACATGTGTTTCTCTCTCTCCTCCAGTAGGGGGCACCGTGGGCAACGGGACCAGAGGCGGCGGTCTGGCGACAGGGAGCCGGGCCTTCTGGATGACCCCCCCTTCTTCCCAGAGCATGTACCAATAGGACGCCCCCCTGGCCCACACAGGCAGGGCCCTCCACGGTTACCAGGCAACAGGCGTATGGGAGAAGGGGGTCGACGTGAAGGGAGAAGGGAGTCAGGGTCCTCCCCAAGCACTGGCATAGGAAGGTAATGACCTCTAACCTCAAGCCCTTAGAGACAGGACACTTCCTGATAACTTATGTTCAGGAGAGACTAAACAAAAGATAAATATGTTTTTGAGGTACCACGTGAACTGAAGGAAGATAATAGCTATGTTTTCATTAACTTGTCCAGTGATTTTATTTTTTTACATAGAGTTTACAAGTTTACATAGATGCTAAAATTGCATGCTATGCTACAGTGCGTTTCCATTGAACTATATTGTCAATAAAATGAGTTGGATGTAATAATTTCACACCTGAAAAAAAAACATTATCGCAAAAACCTACAATGTCGCATAGAAATGAATTGTTTGAAGTTTTTCCAATACCTACAGTATTTAGGCAAATTGCGCATTAGGCCTAATAACTTGGCGACAGCTTGTAGCCTATGCCCTCCTGCCTATCTGTTTTATGTCTCAGGTAGTCTTCAAACCCAGCGTGGATAGAATGCAATAATTGACTAATATTTACCATATTCTAATAATTCTTGTGCCAACGTATCGCCAAGGTCCATGGTACCATTTTGAAACTTGCACTCCTGTAGATCTGAAATAATTGGATGATGAAACTTGCCAGACAACCAGAACAGCAAGGCAAAGCAATTCAGGCATTCAGAAAGTCAGGACAATAATAGATTTTGCAAGCAGTGGGCATTAGAATGAAATGTGGAGTGGAGCATTATAGTCACGAGCACGGCCGACCAGCTCATTAGACAGAATTAGGCCGCCACCTATGGCATCAGATTGACGAGGGTGGTATTTACTGAGCTAAACTGACCAAGACGCACCTCCAACAACAACACATGAAACCCCACATAATTCTGCCCAAAAACAATGACAATTTCTCACAACTAGTGGCATAAGGGCTTTTTAGCTGAGTGCGATAAGTGATAAGCAGTGCCCACTTTGTAAAAGGCAGGGGCGCAAAATATTTTGCTCGTCCATTCACAGGGCGCCTCTCCATGGTACTGTTGGAGAGACGCATCGCTGTGGCGCGACACCAACGCAACGTTCCATAAATCATGTAACAGATATAGGATATGGTGAAAAGAGTATGTGGCCTTTTCTGTAGCCTACAGGCTAGAGATTAAATGTATGACAATGTAATGAGACAGACACTTTTTACATAATGTAGGTTTCTCCGATCAAACAGCCTAACCCAAATGGTGCCCCATTCCAATAAAAATGCACTGACATGTTAACAACATATCCTAAAAACAGGACAAGTCAAAGGAGAATGAACAACCACAAGTGTTGTCTAGGAGTTTCACCCCATTGTCATGATCAGTGGTTTCAAGTTAGTATCCGTCAATTGTTTTGACAAGCTGATCATAGCGAAAAATAAAATAGTTCTGCATTTCCAGCTTTGTAAACACATTGTAAAATAGGCTCACAATAACTCCTGATAAAGTTGGGTAGCTGATATAGCTTAAATAGCCTAATTTATTAGTCACAGGAATCAGGATTAATAAAGCCAATGCTACGGCCAACCACATGGAATGACATTCATAAAATTCTGTTGCTGGCCACATGGTGACCCCAGTAAGCACGAGCCGAAGACTTTTTGCTGTTTTATAAACTGTAGTCTTACCATATACAGTGCATTCGGAAAGTATTTAGAACTTACCATATACAGTGCATTCGGAAAGTATTTAGAACTTACCATATACAGTTCATTCGGAAAGTATTTAGAACTTACCATATACAGTGCATTCGGAAAGTATTTAGAACTTACCATATACAGTTCATTCGGAAAGTATTTAGAACTTACCATATACAGTGCATTCGGAAAGTACTTAGAACTTACCATATACAGTTCATTCGGAAAGTATTTAGAACTTACCATATACAGTGCATTCGGAAAGTATTTAGAACTTACCATATACAGTTCATTCGGAAAGTATTTAGAACTTACCATATACAGTTCATTCGGAAAGTATTTAGAACTTACCATATACAGTGCATTCGGAAAGTATTTAGAACTTACCATAAACAGTGTATTTGGAAAGTATTTAGAACTTACCATATACAGTGCATTTGGAAAGTATTTAGAACTTACCATATACAGTGTATTTGGAAAGTATTTAGAACTTACCATATACAGTGCATTTGGAAAGTATTTAGAACTTACCATATACAGTGTATTTGGAAAGTATTTAGAACTTACCATATACAGTGCATTCGGAAAGTATTTAGAACTTACCATATACAGTGCATTTGGAAAGTATTTAGAACTTACCATATACAGTGTATTTGGAAAGTATTTAGAACTTACCATATACAGTGCATTTGGAAAGTATTTAGAACTTACCATATACAGTGTATTTGGAAAGTATTTAGAACTTACCATATACAGTGCATTCGGAAAGTATTTAGAACTTACCATATACAGTGCATTCGGAAAGTATTTAGAACCCTTGACCTTTTCCAAGTGTTGTTAAGTTACAGCCTTATTCTAAAATGGTTTGTTATTTTTCCTCATCAATCTACACAAAATACCCCATAAACTGGTTTACATAAGTATTCAGACCCTTTACTCAGTACATTGCTGAAGCACCTTTGGCAGTGACTTACATACTTGAGTCTTCTTGGGTATGATGCTCCAAGCTTGGCATGCCTGTATTTGAGAAGTTTCTCCCATTATTCTCTGGAGATTCTCTCAAGCTCTGTCAGGTTGGATGGGGAGCGTCGCTTCACAGCTATTTTCTGGTCTCTCCAGAGATGTTTGATCGAGTTCAAGTCTGGGCTCTGTCTGGAACTCTCAAGGACATTCAGAGACGTGTCCTTCGTTGTGTTGGCTGTGTGCTTAGGGTCGTTGTCCTATTGGAAGGTGAAACTTCGCCCCAGTCTGGAGCAAGTTTTCATCAAGGATCTCTCTGCACTTTGCATTCATCCTTCCCTCGATCGTAACTAGTTTCCCAGTCCCTGCCTCTGAAAAACATCCCTACAGCATGATGCTGCCACCCATGCTTCCCCGTATGGATGGTGCCAGGTTTCCTCCAGACGTGATGCTTGGCATTCAGGCCAAAGAGTTCAATCTTGATTTCATCAGACCAGAGAATCTTTAGGTGCCTTTTTTCAAACTCCAAGCGGGCTGTCATGTGCCTTCTACTGAGGAGTAGCTTCCGTCTAGCCACTCTACCATAAAGGCCTGATTGGTGGAGCGCTGCAGAGATGGTTGTCCTTCTGGAAGTTTCTCCCATCTCCACAGAGGAACTATGGAGCTTTGTCAGAGTGACCATCGGGTTCTTGGTCACCTCACCGACCAAGGTCCTTCTCCCCCGATTGCTCATTTTGGCCGGGCGGTCAGCTCTAGGAAGAGTCTTGGTGGTTCCAAACTTATTCCATTTAAGAATTATGGAGGCCACTGTGTTCTTGGGGATCTTCAATGCTGCATAATTTGTTTTGGTACACTTCCCCAGATCTGTGCCTTGACACAATCCTGTCTCTGAGCTCTACAGACAATTCCTTCGACCTCATGGCTTGGTTTTCACAAGCACTGTCAACTGTGGGATGTCATATAGACAGGTATTTGCCTTTCCAAAGCATGTCCAATCAATTGAATTTATCACAGGTGGACTCCAATCAAGTTGTAGAAACATCTCAAGGATGATAAATGGAAACAGGACACACCTGAGCTCAATTTTGAGTCTCATAGCAAAGGGTCTGAATACTTATGTAAATAAGGTATTTTGGCTTTTTATTTTTAATATATTTGCAAAATGTCAAAAAACGGTTCCCGCTTTGTCATTATGAGGTATTGTGTGTAGATTGATGAGATTTAAAATATATATATATATAATCCGTTTTAGAATAAGGCTGTAACGTAACAAAATGTGGAAAAAGTGAAGGGGTCTGAATACTTTCCGAATGCACCGTAGATGGGCATTCATAAAATTATATTCCAGGCAACACTGTAGGCTACACCTCAGTCAGCATGGACTGGCACTGATGCCTTTTGGACGTCGTTTTTTGGTGCAGTCCGGACCGGCCTTGATTTCCACATCCACTGATATTAGTTTTTGGTGCAGTCCGGACCGGCCTTGATTTCCACATCCACTGATATTTGTTTTTGGTGCAGTCCGGACCGGCCTTGATTTCCACATCCACTGATATTAGTTTTTGGTGCAGTCCGGACCGGCCTTGATTTCCACATCCACTCATATTAGTTTTTGGTGCAGTCCGGACCGGCCTTGATTTCCACATCCACTGATATTAGTTTTTGGTCCGGTCCGGACATTGGTTTTTGGTCTCGCCTGGAATGGCAGAACGGCATCCGTTACGCGATGACATCATGGGCCCTGAATACTTTCAAAATGATTCAGCAATCAATATTTATTTGAAAAATACTTCCATTTTTTTATTGTCTTAGTAAAGCTTGACGAAAGAAAGATCCACCTCTGTCGAAGGAAAAGAAAAATCCACCTCTGTCGAACGGATACAAATTTCGACGATCTTTAGAAAAGTTATCCAATATCTGTTCTTTCCATTACACATGCCGCAGTAATATTTTTGTTGAATAAAGCTGGGTCAATGAGAAACCTGCCTATTGATTCTCTTTCTCTGAAGGAGAGGCCCCATTGGTCAGAGGAGGAGAAGAGATGAGAAGTACACTGTAAGTACTTAACATGTGGATGGCTTTGGGAAAATGTTAATGAGAAGCTCTTACTTGTGAGCGTTGTTTTTGTGTGTCTGTGGATATGTATGTTTGTGTATAACAATATGTGTATATAAACGTATGTATGTTTAGAGAGAGCCCCCCAAGTCGCCCCCCCGCTCCTTGTCTCCCAGTCTGGAGCTTGGCCCTACGAGCTTCCCTCCGCTGCCCCCAGCAACAGCCTCCAGAGAAACACTTACCATAGCAACCAGCAATCACAAAGCAACCTGCAACCACAAGGTAACCAAGAGTCACACACACATACACACTCACACATGCCGTCTACTTTCTTGTAAGGTTGTTTTTCTTGTTACAGTGTGCAGTTACATACAGCAGTACCAGCCAACCAACCACTGTGACATTACAATACCTCCAGCCTATCACAGCATTGCCTCAGAAAAACCTCCCCCCAGAGTAAGTTTATTCTCCTTCCTTTGAATCATCATTGCTGTGGAATGGGTCCCTTTCACAATGTGTTTTGTATGATTGCTTCAAGGAAGAAGAATACATGCATGTCTGTGTTATGGTTGTGTTGTGTTATGGTTGAGGGTTGTGGTTGATGGTGGTTGTTGCTGTACCACAGGAAGCTGAAGGAAACCATGTCATCTCTCAAGAGGACCACAGCAGCTCCTCCGACCGTGAAAGAACCTATCCAGACCACGAAGGAAAACAGACCAGCAGTGGTGAGACACCTCACAGACTACAGAGACAAACTGGTTATTAGTGAATGTAGTGTATGCTGGGTACTGACCTGTCCTGTGTTGTGATTGGTTAGGAGTCCAAGAAGCCAAGCTACGCTGAGATCTGCCAAAGGATACGAGCCAATCAAACGCTTTGCGCAAACCCCATTGACCACACCCCATCCGGGGCGGAGCTTGCCCCAGCCTATCCTGCACAGGAGTCTGACCAGGCTCAGTTACCACGGTGACCAGAGTGAGCTGGTTACTTTTGGTTGGGGAGGGCAAGAGGGGAGGAGGAGAGAAGAGGAGGACGCTTTTCAAGCCAAAGGAAAAAAATCTATAGCCCTTTAATGTTGAGGTTTTCATTTATTTTATTTATAAAGTTTAGTTAGTTTTAGAAGCCAAGTTGTAGAACTCTTGTTTTTCTCTGCTGTCTGTCTGTCCGTCTTGTGTCTGTCTGTCTGACTGATGGAAGTCTCTGAATTCTTTACGGTTTAATATTGATTAATTTATTTTTATGAATATTGATTAGTATTTAGACCATCAGACATACTTCTGTATTAATTCCTAAGTCTAAATAACTTCCGCGGAACAGTTACAATAACTACACTGAACACACTGGAACAGTTACAGTAACTACACTGAACACACTGGAACAGTTACAGTAATTACACTGAACACACTGGAACAGTTACAGTAATTACACTGAACACACTGGAACAGTTACACTAACTACACTGAACACACTGGAACAGTTACAGTAACTACACAGGAACACACTGGAACAGTTACACTAACTACACTGGAACACACTGGAACGGTTACAGTAATTACACTGAACACACTGGAACAGTTACACTAACTACACTGGAACAGTTACAGTAACTACACTGAACACACTGGAACAGTTACACTAACTACACTGGAACAGTTACAGTAATTACACTGAACACACTGGAACAGTTACAATAACTTCACTGAACACACTGGAACAGTTACAGTAATTACACTGAACACACTGGAACAGTTACACTAACTACACTGGAACACACTGGAACAGTTACAGTAATTACACTGAACACACTGGAACAGTTACACTAACTACACTGAACACACTGGAACAGTTACACTAACTACACTGGAACACACTGGAACAGTTACAGTAATTACACTGAACACACTGGAACAGTTACAGTAATTACACTGAACACACTGGAACAGTTACAGTAATTACACTGAACACACTGGAACAGTTACACTAACTACACTGAACACACTGGAACAGTTACACACTGGAACACTGGAACAGTTACAGTAATTACACTGAACACACTGGAACAGTTACAGTAATTACACTGAACACACTGGAACAGTTACAGTAATTACACTGAACACACTGGAACAGTTACAGTAACTACACTGAACACACTGGAACAGTTACAGTAACTACACAGGAACACACTGGAACAGTTACACTAACTACACTGAACACACTGGAACAGTTACAGTAATTACACTGAACACACTGGAACAGTTACAGTAATTACACTGAACACACTGGAACAGTTACAGTAACTACACAGGAACACACTGGAACAGTTACACTAACTACACTGGAACACACTGGAACAGTTACACTAAGTACAAACAGCCAGACACTGAGTGCCAAGAAGCTAAAAAGCAATGATTTCATATCAAAATGTGTTTCTGCATGAGTTTTAGATGTATTTATTTACTGTTTTATTTAGATGGGATGTCTTGTGTGTTTATTGGTTTGTGTTGTTTTGAGTTTGGAGGGTGGGTGTCTGTTTAGAAGAGAAACATCTGAGGTGGATATTGATATGTGTACATACAACACTGTTAGCATTAACAACTTGAATTTGATTTGGAATCTGGGGTAGCTGGAGGGAGAGGGTGGGGGATGTAGATAAAACTTCCAGTTCGCATGTCCTATGTTTGAGAGAGATTAACTGTGCAAATGCGGTTAATCGATACAGAATATTATTATTTTTTCTGTACAGATGTAAATAATTTGACTATTATTAAATAAGTGCCTTTAATAATAAACAATGGAAAACTCTATGCTCGCTTAATTATTGTAAGGCAGCCTTCCCTTTAGTCGTAGGCTGTGGTCAGATGGCAAAGTGGCGAGTGGGTACACCTGGAGACGGTCGCTTTCCACGGTCATGTGGTGCTTTGCTGAACTGTCGCTGTCTGCTTCTGTGGTGCTGAATCTCTAATCGCCGCTATTACAGCTTGTTTGTTTAGCATACTTCGGACCTTTTCAATCATGTGACAAAATCGACACATGCTGCTGTTTTGTGTTGTGACATGACGTGATACTATATGGAGCCTGCTGCTGTGCCTAGGGCTGATTCTTAGTATGGCATTGGTTGTGGTTTCACCGTGTGACCAGCAGGTGGCAACATCACTTCATAGTCACAATAGCCATCTGTGTACAATACAATATCTTACAAAATCAGATGATGACGAGTAACCTTGCCTGAGACTTAACGTCTTGAGCTGAGCTCCCAGAGCTAAGCCAAGTGGTGGGCAGACAACCCGGTTAGTGTGCTCCTTGGCTAGTCCTGGGGATTCATATGAAGATCAAAGATCCACCAGCACGGTATTGTTGCTATAATTCAATGATATTAGATATATGCTATAATTTCCAATATGCGTGCGTGCGTGTGTGTGTGTTTGTGTGTGGAGAGGGTGTGGTGGTTGGGTAATAATACCCCCGCCTCCCACGCTGCGACCCCTGTCGGTCATTCCCGGTACTGCGCCTCTCCTATCTGCGTCACGTGACATCAGTAGGAGCTGTGAAACAGCGCGAGTCTCATCATCACCGCATCGCCAGGCAAGCAGCCTCGAGACCCACCGACCAACGGACCCTCAGTGGTCCCTCATCACAAATACTATAATAACGGAGAGGAGGTAGACTCCTCACGAAACCATGTCAGGGCCCCGGTGAACAGACAAACAGATTTATTCTCTTTGTTCGCGTCGACGCACCGCTCGCCGCCGAGGAGGGGCCGTAGAATAGTGCTCTCTCTCTCTCTCTGGCGGAGGAGTGGGGGAAGAGGAGAAGAGAAAGCAACAGAGAGAACCGAGGTATTTTTCTACCGGATAACCTAATGGCAGAGCGCGAGGCGTCGCCGTTACCACTGGAGGTTCGCGCCCGGCTGGCGGAGCTGGAGCTCGAGCTGTCAGAGGGTAAGAACGAATCCCGTGCGCCCCGTTTTTCCGTTAACGTAGAGGAATCTCTACAGTAATGGCTCGTTCCACCCTAGACCCCCCTCCCTCTCCCCTGCTCCGCCCCTCCAGATGTTTGTCAGAGCCGCCCTCACAGTCTGCTCTAGCCGGGACGGGGTGAGGGAAGAGTGGGAGCCCACTGCGGGATTCACCCGCCTTTCTTTGTCTCTCTGGTCGTGACACATACACAGACATATGGCCCTGTGCTCGGTTCAGGTCTGAAAACTGTCTATTTGACCTTGAGAAGTACGTTTTGTCCCTGCGTCCACGGACCTGAGTGCGTGTGGTGTGTGTAGGCCTACGTGTGTGTGTCACGCTCAAACGAATGGATGTAATAATAGCGATACCGATGCAACACTGCGTGACAGGAGACGGTTCGGTGGTGTGTGTGTGCTCAGGCTCGGTGTTTTGGCCTGCACGCTCAGCAGCTGATGATGATTTCGGTTAATTTTTATGCTGACAATTGAATCTAAAATAAAATAGCCGACACCGAATCTGTTAAATCACAACCAAGCGTATCCCACCAATTGAGTGTGGATATTATTTTGCCGCATGTTATATTGTCAGATAAATTACGCATTTGTGTCTGCATTATATAATGTTTACATGTTTAATCAATATACATTGTCTGCTCTATAGATTGCTGTCAACGCTCCTGGTGTATGTTGTGTGAAGCGTCTAGCGGCCTGTGTGTATGTGGTTTACATGTACTAGCGTGTTAGGGACACCCTGTTGAACGCCTATAACCTTGATGTGTTGTTGTTAACGTTTTCTATTGCAACCAGATTTACAGTATCTTATGATTGCTAGAGTGTTGGTTCCCAACCCAGCTGTCCCTCCATATGCTGTTCAATCAGAGCAGAACCAGGACATGGCAGATACTGGTGGACAGTGTTTCCCCTAGGGTTTTTTTCAGCAAGGGTGGGTGCATTGCTAGTAGTGTAGCAATGCAATGACATGCTAGCTGTTCCCATTAACTTCCAGTTGTTGAGTCAACTACTTATCATTTAAAAGCTTGTCTCGTGGGCCACCGCTGCCAAATGACTAAGAGGAAACGCTGACATAGACAGGTCCTGTATGTTTACATGGATGGATGATGACAGACACCATTGTATTAGAACAGATAGATAATGGTCTTTATCAGGTGCCACTCTGTAAAAACGTTGTTGATGTAGGTGTGCCACTAAAATCTTTATTTAAAAGATGTCTTGTGGGAGCAGCCAAAAGTGAGCGGGCAGTGCCTTTCTCTATAGGGGTTCTGTTATTATCCAGCTCCTTTGGCAAACTGCTCTCTTGTCAAATCAAATTACATTTCGTTGCCACATGCAGATGTTATTGCGGGCGTAGTGAAATGCTTGTGTTTCTAGCTCCAACAGTGCAGTAGTATCTAACAATTCACAACAATACACACATCTAAAAGTAAAAGAATGGAATTAAGAAATATATAAATATTAGATTGAGCAATGTCGGTGTGGCGTTGACTAAAATACAGTAGAATATAATACAGTAAGTAAGTAAATAACAAAAGTTTGACTGGTAGTGTATATACTGTATTTATATTCTACTGAAGCTAGTAGAGAGAATGCCAAGAGTGTGCAAAGCTGTCCAAGGCAAAAGGTGGCTACTTTGAAGAATCTCAAATATAAAATATATTTTGATTTTTTTTTAAATTGGTTACTACATGATCCCATATGTGTTATTTCATAGTTTTGATGTCTTCACTATTATTCTACAATGTAGAAAATAATTTAAAAAAATAGAAAAACCCTTGAATGAGTAGGTGTTGTAAAACTTTTGACCGGTAGTGTACATAGAGTAAAGCAGTATGTAAACAATGTTTAAACATTATTAAAGTGTCGACTGTACCATTATTAAAGTGGCCAGTGATTCCAAGTCTATGTACATAGGGCAGCAGCCTCTAAGGTGCAGGGTTGCGCAACTGGGTGGAAGCCGGCTAGTGATGGCTATTTAACAGTCTGATGGCCTTGCAGTCTCGGTCCCAGCTTTGATGCACATGTACTGACCTCGCATTCTGGATGATATCAAATCAAAATTATTTATATAGCCCTTCGTACATCAGCTGATATCTCAAAGTGCTGTACAGAAACCCAGCCTAAAACCCCAAACAGCAAGCAATGTAGGTGTAGAAGCACGGTGGCTAGAAAAAACTCAATAGAAAGGCCAAAACTTAGGAAGAAACCTAGAGAGGAACCAGGCTATGTGGGGTGGCCAGTCCTCTTCTGGCTGTGCCGGGTGGAGATTATAACAGAACATGGCCAAGATGTTCAAATGTTCATAAATGACCAGCATGGTCAAATAATAATAATCACAGGCAGAACAGTTGAAACTGGAGCAGCAGCACGGCCAGTTGGACTGGGGACAGCAAGGAGTCATCGTGTCAGGTAGTCCTGAGGCATGGTCCTTTGGCTCAGGTCCTCCGAGAGAGAGAAAGAAAGAGAGAATTAGAGAGGGTATACTTAAATTCACACAGGACACCGGATAGGACAGGAGAAGTACTCCAGATATAACAAACTGACCCTAGCCCCCCGACACATAAACTACTGCAACATAAATACTGGAGGCTGAGACAGGAGGGGTCAGGAGACACTGTGGCCCCATCCGAGGACACCCCCGGACAGGGCCAAACAGGAAGGATATAACCTCACCCACTTTGCCAAAGCACAGCCCCCACATCACTAGAGGGATATCTTCAACCACCAACTTAGCGGGGTGAACAGGCCAAGGCCCGGGTGGTTGATGTCCTTGATCTTTTTGGCCTTCCTGTGACATTGGGTGCTGTAGGTGTCCTAGAGGGCAGGTAGTTTGCACCCTGTGATGCGTTGGGCAGACCGCACCACCCTCTGGAGAGCCCTGCGGTTGCAGGCGGTGCAGTTGCCGTACCAGGCGGTGATACAGCCTGACAGGATCCTCTCAATTATGCATCTGTAAAAGTTTGTGAGGGTTTTAGGGGCCAAGCCAATTTTTTCAACCTCATAAGGTTGAAGAGGCGCAGTTGTGCCTTCTTCACCACACTATCTGGACCATTTCAGATCGATCGCATGCTCTGAGGATGCGGCTAGGGATTCCGTCTGGGCCAGCAGCCTTGCGAGGGTTAACACACTTAAATGTCTTACTCACATCGGCCATGGAGAAGGAGACAAAAAGTATTGTGATACACAGTATATTATTCTCCCACCTTCCTCTCTT
This sequence comes from Oncorhynchus masou masou, assembly GCF_036934945.1. Classification (NCBI taxonomy): domain Eukaryota; kingdom Metazoa; phylum Chordata; class Actinopteri; order Salmoniformes; family Salmonidae; genus Oncorhynchus; species Oncorhynchus masou. The sequence continues at coordinate 54,322,854 of NC_088241.1, read as the reverse complement.
TCTTTCTCTGGCCCATCGAGTGACCATTCCGTGTGTGTGAGCCCTCTGGCCCAGCTCTGGACGTGTGTGTGTGTGTGTGTGTGTGTGTGTGTGTGTGTGTGTGTGTGTGTGTGTGTGTGTGTGTGTGTGTGTGTGTGTGTGTGTGTGTGTGTGTGTGTGTGTGTGTGTGTGTGTGTGTGTGTGTGTGTGTGTGTGTGTGTGTGTGAGAGAGATGAAAGGAGATTGTAATGGATACAAAGATAAAAGGAGAAACCAGAGAGTGAAAGAGAGGGAGGGGGGGTACACAGAGTGATTGGCATGGCATCGCTCTCCCACTGTCTATCTGTGTGATTTTAATTTGTTCACAATGACCAATAGGGAAGGAATGCTGCTTAGACTGTAACCAATCACAGCTGGGTGTAGATGTGATTCTGAAGAGTCACACAAAAACACACTTTCCAAAGGTTCTATGTTGGTTAGCAATTTTCAGCCACTTGAAGGAAAATATAATTTCCAGTTTTATTACACATTTTCTAAATAGGAAAATGAGACATTGCTTTAGTGGTTGTGACATGGACTATAGATTCCCTCTCAGCTGTATTCATAGGTTGCACTTCCGTCACTCGGTCATGTCATGCCATTGTTATGAATGTTCTCAAGCCTCCCTCTGCCGGCAATGCTAGTGCCAAAAAGTAATGATAAGCCCAATCGTTCTGGACGGAGGCTAACGGCTGTTTCTTCTAAATTACACTATAGTGTCTTGGAAATACGATGACATTGCTAAAGTAGGCAGATATTTTGTAGGAAACAACTTTTCCATCATTATCATGTCATCAAATTTACTTTAAACAGATGGCAATGTTGTCATTAGCTAGCAAAGTTTGTCAAAAATAGCTAGCAATGCTAATGTTAGCTAGCTAAAATTCTTAACTAGCTAGCTAACGTTATACTCCATCTAAAGTCAATCTGGCGACATCAAAATCATGACACACTGTTTTTCTACAAATTATTTACCTCCTTTTGAAATGTCCAAGCCACAGTAATGCACTTTTGAGATTCTAAAACATCCAAACGAATGTTCAAAACTATATTAAGACGAAATGTGCAAACCATGAATAGTATGAAACTGAAAGACCGAGAGAAAAAGATCATTTGAAGAACAAGAGAATAGGAGAGAGAGAGAGAACGGGCATAGGGTTGTTATGAACTCTGATCATTCTGTGTGGTGTTCTCTCTCTCTCACAAACACACACACACACACACACACACACACACACACACACACACACACACACACACACACACACACACACACACACACACATGCAGGGATCATTAGCCCAGTTTTCACATCTGGAAATCCAAGATGGCCACCAGGCCTTCTCCAGGAGAACAGTTGCTAGGCAACTCCCTCCCTGCTCCGCTGCGATAAGATTGGAAGATGGTGTCTCCCTGTGGACAGTGTGTGTGTGTGTGTGAGTGAGTGCAGAAACAGGAATGCTGTATCTGATCTGCAGAAAAGCCTCACAGACACACACACACACACACACACACACACACACACATGCCTGAATATTATAGCAAGGAACAGATGAGCAGATTGGACCCAGATGTTCTGGCCACTCTCCATGGTCAGATTGTGAAACACATGCTCTTGCTCTTATTCACTTGTCATTCACTCTAAAAAATAGAATGTTCTCTCACACACACTAAAGGAGTGGGTTCTGAGGCCTTGTCAAAAAACTGGGTTAACTGATACTCTTACACCCAAAACAACCTCTTTCTCTTTCCCTCTCCCTATCCCCCCTCTTCCTCTCTCCCTTTCTCTATCCCCCTCTCTCTCTCTGCCAGGTGACATCACACAGAAGGGTTATGAGAAGAAGCGGTCTAAGCTGATCAGGGCCTACTTCCCTCATCCTGGAGGTACATAAATACACAGTCTCTGTCCTCTAGTAGAACACCAGTCTGCAGCACATCTATTCTAGTCCCACTGGGTTTGACCCTCCTCATTTAACCCCTGTCTCTCTCTCTCTCTCTCTCTCTCTCTCTCTCTCTCTCTCTCTCTCTCTCTCTCTCTCTCTCTCTCTGGGTCACACAAGACTTTGTATTACTCCAATGCGCTGAATGTAGCCGCATAATGAATATGCTGAAAGCTCCTTCCACACTGAGAATTTGGGGGGATTTTTGTATCTCTCTCCGGCTGTGACTTTGACTGTATCTTTTTGACTCGCTCATTCTTTTTCTGTCTGACCTCCCCTGTGTGTGTGTGTAGGTATGGAGGGTATGTCTCACCGCCCCCCCTTTGCCCCCCCATCTGCTGCTCGGTTCCACAGACGGCGCTCTTCTGGAACACGTGATGAACGCTACCGTTCAGGTAAACACACACACACCTTTACTACAGATGAATCTGACCAGAGTTATTCAATCTGTTGGTCAATAGACACGCCTTTAGTCAGTCCTTTCACTATAAGCATATAATATAGATCTAGATTTTGATTAAATTGACTAACATAATTCCTGCCCATCTCTCTCCAACACCATGTCACCCCCTAGATGTCCACAGTGAGGCAGTGCAGGCAGTGTTAGCCAGACATGTGGAGAGCAACGTGGCAGTGCCTATGCCCTCCAAACGACGATCACTGGTGGTACAGACATCCATGGATGCGTACACACCCCCAGGTGAGACACACACACTCATACACTTATCAGGTTATGTTCAGTGATTGACTTGGGCAGGAGCCCACTATTTTAGTCCAAGTCAAGCACTGGTTATGATTATGTTAATGTCATGCTGTAGTAAAGTAGGATGAAAGTTACTGACCGTCGCTAGGCCGGTCTCCACTGTGTCATAGGGTTGGGGTTAGGTTGTGTTTTAGTTAGCTATGGGTTTTAGTTATATTGTACGAAAGTTTGATGAAGGTTACTGACCCTCACTAGGCCTGTCCCCACTGTGCTCAGACTCGTCGTCGGGCTCAGAGGAAGAGGCGGGGCCAGGCAATGACATGCCGGGAATGGAACACTGGATGACTCGCCCTGCCCACTTAGGTCCAGCCCACCTAGGCTCCACCTCCTCGTCGTCCTCGTCCACTCAGAGCGGAGGAAGTGGCAACGCAGGACGACTGGCCGACTCGCTCGCACACACACACCTCTCACACCCACACCTGGCACACGCCCACCTCACACACACACATCTGACCCAGTCACATCACGTGTCAGCTCACCACTCACAAACACACCACGGTGAGTACAACTTCACTGTGTGTATGTGTGTGTACAGGATGTGTGTGTTTATGTCTAATCTTTATGTGTGTGTCTGCAGGTATAGGGCACCTATCTCTGAAGCGTAAGGCAGCTCTGGGCATGGCGGAGAACGGAGGCTCTCTCAGAAGATCCTGTGAGTTCGGTTCTGATATGCTGTGGCCTCCACCACTGGAGTCTGACGGTCAGTACGCTCACACACACACACACACACACACACACACACGCACACACACACATACCTTGTTTATACATGTTCCCCACCACTGCTTTAACTCTCCCTCTCTCTTTCTGTCTCTCTCTTTCTGTCTCTTTCTGTCTCTCTCTCTTTGTCTCTGTTTCTCTCTCCTCCATCTCTTTCTGTCTCTCTCTCTTTGTCTCTGTTTCTCTCTCCTCTCTCCATCTCTTTCTGTCTCTCTTTATGTCTCTTTCTGTCTCTCTCTCTTTGTCTCTGTTTCTCTCTCCTCTCTCCATCTCTTTCTGTCTCTCTGTCTTTGTCTCTGTTTCTCTCCTCTCTCCATCTCTTTCTGTCTCTCTGTCTTTGTCTCTGCTCTGTTTCTCTCTCCTCTCTCCATCTCTTTCTGTCTCTCTCTCTTTGTCTCTGTTTCTCTCTCCTCTCTCCATCTCTTTCTGTCTCTCTTTATGTTTCTTTCTGTCTCTCTCTCTCTTTGTCTCTGTTTCTCTCTCTCTCCATCTCTTTCTGTCTCTCTGTCTTTGTCTCTGTTTCTCTCTCCTCTCTCCATCTCTTTCTGTCTCTCTCTTTCTGTCTCTTTCTGTCTCTCTCTCTTTGTCTCTGTTTCTCTCTCATCTTTCTGTCTCTTTCTGTCTCTCTCTCTTTGTCTCTGTTTCTCTCTCCTCTCTCCATCTCTTTCTGTCTCTCTGTCTTTGTCTCTGTTTCTCTCTCCTCTCTCCATCTCTTTCTGTCTCTCTCTCTTTGTCTCTGTTTCTCTCTCCTCTCTCCATCTCTTTCTGTCTCTCTCTCTTTGTCTCTGTTTCTCTCTCCTCTCTCCATCTCTTTCTGTCTCTCTGTCTTTGTCTTTGTTTCTCTCTCTTCTCTCCATCTCTTTCTGTCTCTCTGTCTTTGTCTCTGTTTCTCTCTCCTCTCTCCATCTCTTTCTGTCTCTCTCTCTTTGTCTCTGTTTCTCTCTCCTCTCTCCATCTCTTTCTGTCTCTCTCTCTTTGTCTCTGTTTCTCTCTCCTCTCTCCATCTCTTTCTGTCTCTCTCTCTTTGTCTCTGTTTCTCTCTCCTCTCTCCATCTCTTTCTGTCTCTCTCTCTTTGTCTCTGTTTCTCTCTCTCTTTCTGTCTCTCTCTCTTTGTCTCTGTTTCTCTCTCCTCTCTCCATCTCTTTCTGACTCTCTCTTTGTCTCTGTTTCTCTCTCCTCTCTCCATCTCTTTCTGTCTCTCTCTCTCGTTGTCTCTGTTTCTCTCTCCTCTCTCCATCTCTTTCTGTCTCTCTCTCTTTGTCTCTGTTTCTCTCTCCTCTCTCCATCTCTTTCTGTCTCTCTCTCTTTGTCTCTGTTTCTCTCTCCTCTCTCCATCTCTTTCTGTCTCTCTCTCTTTGTCTCTTTCTCTCTCCTCTCTCCATCTCTTTCTGTCTCTGTCTCTCTCTCCATCTTTCTCTCTCTGTGTGTGTAGAGAATCACTCTGCTCCTCCTGATGTGACTGGCTATTCGTCTGACTCCTCCCACTCCCG